>NC_142801.1:45957053-46182053 GCF_049724085.1 Artemia sp. Qi Xiang Cuo | reverse complement strand
TTCTTACTGACCTGAGGCAATTTAGAAACTTGAAATTCACTTCTACGTCTCGTTACTTTGTTTCTCTAATTGATCCAATAGGGAAAATTTTCGAAAAGCCTAGTTGCTGATGAAATTTAGTTTCGATTGACCTTCAAAAAGCATTTGACCTTGTTAACCACAATGTATGTACTTGAGAAACTTGTCATTGAATTTAATATGAGTTCCTTCCTGGGGAAATTGGTTGCCTCTTTCTTATCTAACAGATCACACGTAGTCAAATATCAGAATTGTTATTCCAGTCCCCTCCCCGTCCACAGTGGAGTACCCCAAGGTACTCTCCTAGGTCTTCTCCCTTTTTTCAGTTACTATTAACAGTCTCGCTGAGGAATTTCCTGACAGATGAAAATTTGTGAATGACCTAACGGTTCTTGAAACCTGTTATACAAATTTAAAAAGCAACCCTATGACCATCCTCAATGACATTGCAGACGATGCCTTGGACTTAGACATGAGGGTAATCCCCTCTAAATCAGTGAAAATGCCAATACGTTTCCTTAAAACCTCACCCTGTTTTGCTAGCCTCATCCCCCCAGAAATTTATGTGTCCTCCTTTAGATTACTTGGCGTCACAAGTTCTTCTAATTTGAAGTGGGATATCCATGTTAAACATATCATCCATAGAGCTTATGCCTCTATTTCTCTTCTTAAGCTTTTAAATAGATTTAGTGTCCCCCTTCCCATTCTTTAAGGATTTATGCTTCCTTTGTCCGCCCACATCTTGAGTATGCTTGTCCGGGGTGACACCGTGGCATCTCCCGCGATGAATCAGAAAAATTGAATCTATGCAAAAAAGAGCCGTGCGAATAATTTTCCAAGAAGCTAAGGTTCCATACTCCCTTCTTCTAAAAAAAAAGAAGATGTTGGAAACGCTTGAGTGCATGAGATTAACGTCGTGTCTCTGTTTTGCAAAAATGCAATAGCAAACGCTCGCACGGAAAACATTTTACCCAAAAGACACTCACCTAGATTCCGCCCGCCACGGACTGTTTCTGAACTCGTCCCTGTCTTTTCCCCCATTCGTTGCTTTACCTCTAGATATGAAAAAACCTTTGCCCCCTTCATTACAGAAAAAATAAGAAAAATATCCTGCTAGTTTTCCTCTTTTATTATTTGGCACTGGTATTACCCAAGATTTGCATCCGTTCGCTTGTTCCCCCCCCCCCCTTTCCATATGTCCCTTTAAAAATCTTTTTTATAAATGTATATATTATCTAATTCTTTTTTAGATCTCTTTTTTTACCAGTTTCTAATTCTTTTTTTTTTACCAGTGTCTATCTAATTCTTTCTTCTTTTTTTTACCAGTTTTTTTATCTTTTTAACTTAATCTGACACTTTATTTTATGACTCCGAAATTCGAATTTGGCACCTCGGGGTTTGTGGTGGAAAATTGTTGAAATAAATATTTCATCTTATCTCAAATACCCTTAGATTTAAAAATACAATCGTTATTAATGCGCAGGGGGAAATTATCTGGAGGGGAGAACTTTCTGGGGGTATTTTCCATAGAGGGAGTCTTCTATATGAGGGAATTTTCAGGAGGAGGATTTCCTTGAATTTCCTTTATTTTGAGATCGAAGTAACTTGTGACGGGTTTAAATAATTTTGTCGTTGGATTTTTGGTATTTTTGATTTATTAAAAACAATTTAAAAAATGCAATGTGTGAAAACCTTTTTCGATGGAAACTTGATATTCGAATTCAGTGGAAAAGGCTCTATTAAAACTGCACATTTAGTTCTTGGACCAAAAAGTATTTTTATCACATGTAATTTAAAGATTTTGCGAGCAATTTTTTGCAGAAATCACCCAAAAAGTTACAAAAAAAAACAGAAATAAAATAGGTCTATTTAAACATGCGTCTTCATTTTTCAGGGACTGGAAGTTATTGATTCAACTAATTTGAAATATTTCACGAAAGAGATGACTGCTGAATTTTATGCTTACAAAGGCCTAATGTTGGCTCAGCTCGGAAGATCTGATGATGCAAATAAAGCATTCTCAGCTGCTGTGCAGCTTCATGATAGCCTCACCAAAGGATGGGCCTTCTGGGGAGATTATTTAGAGCAAGTCTTTGTTAAAGATCCAAAAAATGTCACCCTTGGAGTATCTGCAGTCACTTGCTATCTTCATGCGTGTCGGCATCAAAATGAACCAAAAGCAAGGAAATATTTATCAAAGGTAGTGAATAAACTTATTCACATTTTTAAAGAAGTAGTGGGTTAGACGAGCCCTTTTAGTTGGAATTAGAGACGTTTAAACTAAGCGTTTTGAACTTAATTCTTCTGTTTCAATATTAAATATTTGATTTGAAGTCCCAGAACTCTTTATAAAATTTAGAACGAAGGGATAAAAAATATATTAAAACTTCAGAAACTAAACCAAAATGTTGGCATAAGATAAGTATCGGATACAGGTCCTAGTCTCGCTTATGACCTGTTTGCTTGACGCAGTATTTAAGTGAGTTCGTTCATGTCGACGGGACTAGGTGAAATCCGCCAACATTTTGAAATTTTTGTGAAAGCAAAATTTGATCCCTATCCTTTTAAGCTTTTGGATTGTATTACTACAATTACGATTTAGCCTCATGTTGCGAGATGGGATGCGTCATATCTTGGCTTGCTAAGTCTAATATATGCTAGTAACGATATTCTCAAATTCATTTATTAGATCTATAGATTTACTTGTTTAATTTTGAAAAGCCTTGTTTTTATGACTCATTTTGTTCTTCGTTATTTGAAGTTTGTATTTTGCGCAAAATTTTATTGTTTATTTATTTGTTTGTTTTCTTTTTTTCTCAAAAAGCGCGTTCGAAGATACTTCGATAGAAATCGTCCAGAAATCGTACAATTTCGATTTTACAGATACAGATGTTTTAATTTTGAAACTAAAACTATACATACAAAAAGCATATAACAGGACTGCCACAAGGTCACTAAAGTCCCTAAAACTGGAGAAGGTCTCTAAAAGTCCCTAAAACAGCTCTCAAGTCCCTAAAAGTCCCTTTTTGCAAGGTTAAGCCGTTTCTATACTTCATCTAAGAAGTCTTTTCATTGTGTTACAGACTATTAGTGTCCTGAAGACTGTAAAATCGTTTCAAAGCTACAATGTCCTAGTCTTCTTGATAAAGATGGACGAAGAGATTTGACATCCTTTGCCTCTGGAGTCACTTAAGGGGCGACCATACTTGAAGCGACCTTCCTATTTCTCCCATAGTAAGCGTTTTGAGTTTGTCTGACATTAATAGTTGAGGCAGTTAGGCGGTCTCAGTCTTTTCTAATAGAATAGAATCAGGTGAACATTTTGATTTAGCAAAATGCTAAATACGACACCTATTTTTCCTGAAATCCCAAAAAAACTCAAAAACCAATTTTGGGTTTGCCTGCGAGATCGCTGCTGGCAATATTGTCGTAATTGGCACTTAAAAATACAGCAAAAAACATTCTATTGAAACAGTTGCAGTATATTTTTATAAAAAACACTTGCTGACTGCAGTCCCTTCAAATACTTTACATACCAACGTTTCAAACTGCTTATCACCCGACAAAGAGCCTAAAATACTTGGAATCAAACGGATGTGGGCGCATAAATTATGCTGAGGGGGTTAACGCTTCCTTTTGTTCAAAAGCGGTCAGTTGTTCAAAAGCGGCTTCCTTTTGTTCAAAAGCGTAAAGAACCCCTGGAAGTCACCCTCTTCGAGTTTGTTTACTCAAGTCTGTGTGAAATCTGATACCTTTGTGTTTGAGCCTTTTTGCCGACCAGGAAAAGGGCTCGAATCGGCCAAAACGGCTTTGGTCTGGCGTCCCCCCTTAAGCTGCTGAGCTTTTTTGCATTCATTTTGTTTACATATATATTCCCAAAGATTGGAAATTTTTTCTCAGCTCGCTCAAAATGCACTAATAAATTCACCAAAGTAGCAATTGATGTCAAACCCTTGCCTACCTAATCTTTATGTTATTACTACAGTGTCACCTGTAACCTAATAAAGAACAATCCTCGGGCCATAGTAATCGAAAATGTAAAAAGGTTTTAAAAAAAATAATACTAAAAATACTCAAATAAAAGAAGTTCGGTAGTGGTAACTGTTATTCGCTTTCAGTTCAGTATTTAGTTTATAGTCTCAAAAATTTTCTTTTGGAATAAAAAGGAAAGAAAAAGAAAACGCCTGAAACCTCTCGAAAATGGCCTCAGATCGGAAAGTTTACCACTGGAATCGCCTTTGTTCAAAAACCCTTCATTAGAGGTTTATAGCCCACTTTCCAAAACCAAAAATCCGACAGCATCATTATGTCTCCATTTCTTCTACCCCATGTCCTTTAGTAGTATTAGATTGCTGTACCATTTAGTAGTATTAGATTGCTATGCTTATGTAATGCCTCATGGTATAATTCTCTGGCTTTGTCTAAGAATGAGGTTTCGAATTGCAGAAATTCTCTGGTTTGCAGAAAAGGCAGAAAAAGAAATGAAAATTTTCGCTGGACTTTTTCCAGCAAGCAAAGCATAAAGGCTCTTGAAAAGTCGTTACAAGAAAAAAAAAGTGCTGGGTACAAGGAGCAAGCTACTGACAAGATTTTAAAGAAGCCAGAAATTGATTTAAAATGGGTATTGAGCAGAAAAACCTGATTGATATTCAGCTCGCCTTAACCATGTTGGATGGGTCACTTTTATTGCACACCGAACAGATCTTTCGATGATCTGAAGGAAGCAAAGCCAAAGCCAGAAAAAAAACAAGTAATTTTGAAATATTGCGGTTTTATGATTATTTTCCAGTTTTTTTAATCAAAGTAGTTACTTCTGGTTTTTTTTCGAATTTTTGCACCTTCATAGTTGAAAATAAAAAAAGAAAGAAATCTGAGAAAATCCAATTGGAAAGCCAAGGGGTCGGACCGTCTTGATATTACTCATGAAGATGACGCACCATTGCTGACCGTCCTGTTTTCGGTTTTATAAGAGATCTGTTTGAATATTAATTATGATGTTGATTGTGTCATTGATACGTTAAACAACATCTGGACCAGGTTTCTGTTAATCCTTTTTTCGGTGTCAAAAGCTCCCTTTTTCCGCAAAAAAAAAGTTCCATTTGTGACTCCTTCAACCTGTGGCAGGCCTCATATAAGCGTATTTTCCAAAAAGACTTATCAAAGACTAAACTACAATAATGTAAACACAAGTAGAACTACAAAAGCAAAAGAAATACACCAAACAAATTAATATTCATGAAAACAAAGCAGATAACGATATAAAACAGCTGACAATATCAGAATATGAAAATATTCTGACTCAAAGTTTTCTTAAAGTACCAAGGACATCAAAATGAAAACACATTTAGCCCTCTTAATCTATTTTAGGTCTATTCATACCTGAAAATCCGGGTTTCCTACGAGTTTTTGTTTAGCTGCTATTAGCATTTTTAGTTTGAATAAATTCGCAAAACAGTGTTGTCAATAATAAAACAACGATAAACTTCGGAGCTGAATAATATTAGCGAAAACTATTTCCTACGAATCCGACACTGTTTTTCATTTGTGAAAATTTAAATTTACAAAATCTGTTGATTGTTATATATATATTTGTGAAAATACATTTTGTGAAAAAATATGACCTCAAGTTCAGAAAGTGACTATTCTGATGTGTCAGAAAATATAAGCGCTAGATGGTATGCAAGATACCATTTCAAGATACTTGTTCCAGCTAGAACCCGACACCATGCCGGTGGATCGATCACACGCCACCGACGAGGCTTGGCACCACCGAAGGGTCGTAATGCCAACGGCGCGCTGAAGGCACACCGCCGCCGACAGAGACGGCGGCGATTGGTCGATTTCAAATTAATTTTGCGGCAATTCTTTATTGCGTCAACCGCAAAGTCGGAGCTTTTCCTTCTTGTTTCGTTTAGTATTTCGATTTTCCTGCTTGGAAACCAGGCAGGGCTTGTCCTATCCCCGAATTTTCGGGTATTTCCCCGAAAATCTATGCGTCACCCCGAAAAAAAATTTGGTTCCCCAAAAATCACGCAATCACGGTGCCACCCCTAGCGATTTATCACCAGTGACTTTCCCTGCCAAATATTACTTGGCATACCATAATTCTTGACTACTCTCTTGTTCATTAATTTTCGTCTCTTTTGTTACTTTGCATAAATAAGAGACAGATGCAATTGCAAATAGTGCAATATACACAGATCTTTATGTGTTGACAAAAAACAGGATCGTCTTTATGAAATGAGTTCAGACCATTTAGAATGCAGTTTCCCAATCGTTATTTCTTACATTGTTTGTAGTCAGGAATTTTATTTTCAAGTTGAATCCCAAAAAAACCTTCTATTGTGACAAATTTAGCTATAGACTAAGCTATGTACAAGGTTTGGGAATTAAAGATTGAACTGGAAGTTACCTCAAACATATTATTCAAAAATAAATTGTAAATTATTGAATATAGGAGGGGGGATAGAGGGCTATCATTTTTAATTGATAATGCCTAATTTTTTATTGAAAGCGGGGATGCCAAAAGGTTAATTTTTTTTTTCATTTAAAATGGAGACAGAAGAAAATGATATCAAAGTCCCTTGGAAACCATTGAAATATTTTGATGGACTCAAGGCCCTCCATTAGGACTTGTACATTGCCTTGGGTATTTTACGATTTCTCATGGGCTACTGGCCTAATTCGGCTTCTGTGTGTGCTCCCTTTTAATTGTATTCTTTGGATCTTATTGAATGCCACGGCAAATCTATGACTCAGTTTTCCAATAATTTGAGGTATATCTGAGTAATTTTGACATTTTTGTTGTTGTCTTTGTACCCCCTTACTCATACCCTCAATTTTTTTCAAGGAACACTAAGATTTTTAACGTTATTTTGCATGTTTGTTTGAACCATATAGTGACCTAGTTAATTATTAAGTAAATTATTTTTCTAATGAAAGCTGATACAGAATCCTATGAATGTGGTATCCAGAGGGGGGGGGAAGTATTACATTTAAATGATAATATCTCGAAATTTTTTTTATTGAAAGCAGGGATCCCCAATTTTTTTTTTTTAATTTAAAGCAGAGACGGTATTTTATCAAGGTGGTATCCAGAGAGGGGGGGGGGGAGTAGTGAGCGATAATATTTAAATCATAATGCGTCAATTTTTTTTTAAAGAAGGGGTGCCAATAAGTTAAATATTTTGTTATTTAAAGAACAGACAGTATACTATCAAGATAGTATAGAAGAGGGGGGGGGGGGGGCATTTGGCGATATTAAATTTTATTTTTATTAACATGATATTAAATTTTTTTAAAAAAATAAATATTTTTAATAAAACAAAAGATCACAAAAAAAAACAATCAAAATCAAATTAAACCAATTCAAATGTTTTAAATGTGATAGGCAAAGGACATTATAAAAAAAATTTAGCTTCTAAGTTCAAAGATATATTTAAAGTTTTATTATTAGCCTAATTTAATATTAAGATGGTCTGGCCTAAAAAATAATACACACGTATATTCAGAAATCCATTGCAAATCCATATATAGCTCAATTTACAAAGAATCCCCCCCTCCCTCCCTCCATAATGGTGAAAAATATACCCTGAAGTATAAATCAACAACATATTTTTGGTATATAGCCTAGACTGCAGTTTTCAACAAAATTTATTGTTTCATCACAATTCAAAATAATGAGTATTTTTCATGCTCTTTTATAATTAAATAATCACTTTACAGGGACAATTAATTTTGAGCCATGAAGGGGCTAGAAGACTCAGAACAGCCCATAGAAACCTAGTAACCCTATGCTCAAAAATTTGCTTCTTTAAATAACTGGAGAAAAGTAAAGGACTAATGAGAAAAATAGGTCATATGTAGCTGACTAATGATTGAAGCTGACTTAGGCTATATATTTCCATATTAGGGGGGAGTAAAGCATAGGCTCGTGGTATCAACTTCAAAGTCTAATAACCATAATAATTTATTTATTATGAAGTAACTAAGCAAGAGTCTTTTATTCAGGCTCATCACTAAACAAAATATAACCCAGTTGTGCAGATGATCTGTATCTGGTAATTATGTCAGTGATTCCAATCCTCAAAATGTAAATGGGGCAAAAATAACCAGTTAGCCATGATAAAATAAAAAGTAGCAAAATAGAAATAAGAAGGTATTTTTCACAGTCTAACTGAGGCAACTGCTCCCCCCTTACATAATTGGCACCCCAAAATTATGTGGCCTAATGCTGAATTAGAATAAACAGTGTACAATGGCAAGTACAAACAATACAATAATATATTGTATGTGATTCATAATACAATAATATATATTACAAAATAACAATGACAGATAATGATCTAATAGTATTGATTTATTTAATCAACATTTGTCATTCAGAGAAGCCATGACTCTAATTTTGTTCTTAATATAATTCCTGTTTTGTTCCACTAAATTTTTTTTCCTACTGTTCTAATATATGGGCAACATGCAAGAATGCAACTTGAGAAAAGGCAAGAACAGATAACATTACCCAGTAATTTCCTATCTTATGCTCTATAAACAAGGGGTTTCTCACTCCAGGAACTATATTCAAACCTTAGTTTTTTGGGGTTTAGGAGGAAAAAAGGTCGCTAGGTTAGTTTCAGTTAAGTATTTATTATATGTTATGCTTTACCCCCACCCTCCTAATGTGCAAATATACAGCCAAAATTTGTTTCTAAAGTATTATATTTTTATCCTATTTTGTTTTATTTCACTAGCATTAACCAAACTTCACTTCTCGCATGTTCCCCAGATATTATAACAGTACTTTTTTTTCCTGCATTGCTTTAGTATAATAGTGTGACATCCTTTTCACTAATAAATACCCATAATTTTTTGAAGGCCTATAGGATATATGTTCTGAAAATTCAATCAGTTATTATTATTGTTGCTGGTCTGCCTGTGAGTATTTGATGTTCATATGTTAGTCCAAAAACTCAGCTGTCCTTGCCTGAGACTATAGGCAGGCAGACCTTATGTCACTTGTTCACCTGCAAATCCAGGCAACTTGTTGGATCAACCAATTTTGAATGAATTTTGTTTTAGTTTAACTGTCTGGGCTTATAAACTGGGTTGCCTGTCTAAGACTTTAGGCAGGTAGACCCTATGCCACTTGTTTGAACACAAGGCCAGGCAACTTTTCAGTCAACCAATTTTCAATTAATACTGTTTTAGTGTAACTGTCTTGGCTTATAGATTGGGTTTTCTGACTGAGGACTGCAAGTCCAGGCGACTTAGTGTTCATGTTAATCCTAAAACTTGGTCAAAATGCCTTAGACTCTAGGCGGACAGGCCTACTTGGAAAGTCTACTTGAATTACAATAGAGATGACTAAGACTTTTGGGCTGACTAAGATATGTGACCACCAAGTTGCCTGAACTGCAATTGGAACTATGAAAAGCCATCTGTATGACTTTGTTGTTTTCTCTATGTATCAGTGGGGTAATGTAATTTCTTTTGTATGACATTTTAGTGGATCATATATTAAATAAGAAAACCAAAAAGCATTCTGTATAACTTTATTCATGTTTCTCTATAATAATTTGATGTTTAAAAAGTCATAGAGAAGACTTTATATCATTCCCCATGTTTAAAGTAAACACAATAGGATTTTGCCGATTGTTTTTATTTTATAGTGCTGTGTATATAATATTAAATGACAATGTGTTTTGCTTAGATTATAAAAAAAATCTGAATTAAATAGGCCGACTCAAAGAGCGAATACCCCAGTATTAAAATGTGAATTTATAATATAAAAAAAGAATAAAAGGTATAGGCCTATGCTTCTATTATATAGCAACTCTGAGTTATATGTATATAAAAATATTCAAGCAAATCACACAGCCTCCTAGTTGTCTTACCTTGGCCTACATAAGGTAGCCTCTCATTGGAAGTTATTTGGTCTGCAAAACTACCAATAGGGTAGCCTATATATTGATACTTTCTTTTAGAATCATTAATGTTTACCTTTACACTGCTTCATGGTTAAATGATCCTGGAATGCCAAAAATCCTAGTAACATCAAGATAGGCCTAGTCTAGCCAAGCTCTTTTCTAGAAGCATTCCTTAAAAGTATTTTTCAAAGAAAAGAGCTTTGCTGAACTAGGTTCCGATTTCTGTTTTACCAGAACACAGAAGAAAACAACACTTTCTAAGTCTATATACTGATTTATTTTTTTTGGTCATTTTCTTCTGTTTAACAGCACACGTTCTTTATTTTTGAAATTGGCCACGAACTTGCGTATTGGAATACATTATGTGAACAGGCGATCTTTCTCCTTAAAAAATGAATTATCGGTTTTTCACACTAATTTAAGACGTATATGGCTGTGTAAGTTTGCACTTGACCAATTTAATGAATTAGTTTTCATTTTAGGTGTCCTTGGTACTTTAAGGCTACTGTCGATACATTCACATCCTTTGGACCCATATGCTTAAAGTACAACGAGATCTTAATGTGTTATGATACTGTGAAGTTGAATAGTTTTTATTATAGTTTGAAGGAGAATTATGGACAGATAGAGTAGAGAAAGAATATAATATTCCATTCAAATGCTGAAGATTTAATTCAGTAATTGTGAAATCTAAACTGTAAATTTTTATGCAAAGTCAAAATATTTGAAACCCAAGAATGTTGTGTATAATAAATATGAGTTAACAAAAGAAAGAAACGCAGTTTTAGTCCATAATATGGAAGAAGAGCTTCAATCGGGATATAACGCCAATATCTTTTAACGCCTGTAAACCATATATTGCAAATACATTTCAAAAGAAGGATTATTCTCATCAAAAATAATACCCAAATATTTCACCTCATTTGCCCTTTTTCTACAACTTCTGTTTATATTTACAATGCCCAATAGGACTACTAGAGCTATTGTATCTCGACCTTTGCCACATCTATGTTGGATCATTTGATTTTATTACGGCTATTATTTATGCTTTCCTGGTTTGATTAGATCGTAGAAATTAGTTCGATATTTCAACGATGAGTCAGTAGCGCAAATACTACAGCCGACCTTCTTCCAGCCCATTTTGCATAATTTTTGGTGAGAAAGAGGGTGGAGGAAATCTTAATCTGGCAAATAGAATATTGCCTTTCTCTTTCTTTAAGAATTGAAGAGAGCCGTACTAATTGTGAATCGTTAGATCGTTAGCATATTTGTATTTTCTTAACTGGTTTAGAGTTTTGTAGGCACGACAAGTTTTATGGCTCAATTTTTTAGAAGGCTGCTATTGTTTGAACTATTTAAATGCGTCGCAGAGCTTATCCCAAGCTTTGACAATACAGTTTAAATATATGTTTTGTTTAGGTGATTTGGCTATTGACATTTGATGATGAGAAACTTCAAATTGCAGAAGCATTAGACAAGTACTCTGTTGGAGTACCTGCAGTTCACTGGTTACCCTGGATACCTCAGCTGCTTAATGCCCTCGTACGAAACGAAGGCAAATTAGTTTTGAATCTATTGATTCAGGTATGTCAATCCTGTTTGCGTAATAGTAGTAACAGCATTACATTTCTCTCTTTTTCTCTCTCTCTCTCTTTCTCTCTCTCTCTCTCTCTCTCTCTTTCTTTCTCTCTCTCTCTCTCTCTAGTAGAGATGCCCCTATTGACACGATCCCACACCCCTGCTGCCACCTACAACTTTTTTTTTTTTACATAATTTATTCAAGGATTATCGATCGAGTCTAATGTGGGTGTGTCAAGGTCAATCGATCTGTTGTTGTTTGGCCACGTGTGAATGACACGAGGGATGATTTACATAATCGATGGTGGAATTATTGATTCACGAGCGTGGGGATGACGGGACATAATTTATTCAAGGATTATCGATCGAGTCTAATGTGGGTGTGTCAAGGTCAATCGATCTGTTGGTGTTTGGCCACGTGCGAATGACACGAGGGATGATTTACATAATCGATTGTGGAATTATTGGTTCACGAGCTTGGGGCATTATGAAACAATATGGTCATAGAGTCCCTAGGGGGAAAGATTACGTAATCGCTCAATGACCTCTTTTTCCAAGATCGATTTATTTGTTGTTTCTATGTGTAATAACTCGGGGGGCGAAGGTTGCACATGTGCATTGAATTCTAACGGGAACAATGTTATTGATCTAGGACTCGAAGGGGAAGTGGATTTCCGAGAACTTGATTGCATAATCGATTGGGAATTTTATTGATTCGATAACGGTAAACAGTTAGATCACGTGTTTCCTTCTCGGTTAATCAGCGAGTCGGTTAAATCCCCCGTCTAAGCCAATCAGAGACGTGCTTACATATTAGCGGGCGGTTGGCCTATAAGGACCGGGTTTTTTTGATAGTGTAGTTTTATTAGTCTGTGAAGAGAATTCAAAGGAGTGAAAAGAAGAAGAACAGTTTGACTTTACTCATTTTGGATATATATTTGTGTTGCCGATGGCGATGAGTGGAATGTTTACCCTATTAGAAGTTGATAGTGGAGTTGATGATAATAGTACAAGAGCACCAAACATTGCGGTGGAAATCACGAAAGTATCACGTCTTTGTCTGGAATGTGATGCAGTATATTCAAGATATGATATATCATTGAGCAAATTTAAAATGGATGATCAATTATGTTTCGCCGCTAAAGTTGATATAGCACACGTGAATAGACTTCAATTTGATTTAAGTGCATTGGTGAAACATATTGAAGACAATAAACAGTATCGCTGATTGTACATGTTCAGTATTATTGATGTTGTTGTTGTAATTATTCAATAAAATTGTTTCTAAATCGAAATTGTTCTCTTTCTTGTCTGGTCAGGGCTAACGACTCAGGGTCAGTCTATAGTCAGCAGCTGGAGTTGTGTATAGTTTTAAGCACTCGGGGGGGGCGAAGGTTTAACCAGAGCATAGAAATCGACAGGGCACAATGTTATTTATATAGGCCTCGAGGGGGCAGTGAATTTCCGAGAACTTGATTGCCTCATCGATTGGGAATTTTATTGATCTAGGACTCATGACGGGACTCTATTTATGGGCAAACCTTTAGAATGATATCTATCCTCAATCAAGATTTCTATCAAAGATAAAAATAAATCATTCTTCAAATATTTATTCTATCGTTATATCAATATTTATAATGGTTTTCAGATACACTATCTCAGGTTCAATTATTTGAACCTCCTCTTCTTCCTCCACTATTATAATATCTATGAGAGGGGGTGGTACACACTCAATCTCAGGAGACACCCCCTCAAATAAATCGTTACGTACTCGAAGTGTCGGGCGATCCGAAGGCCCACTCCTTAAAAGATCCTCTGAGAAACAAGTGCTGAGAAGCTCCTCCTCCTCATCAGGAGTAATCTCATTTGCGTCAATTTCTGTACACGTAGCTAGAAGCTCCTCCTCCTCCTCATGAGTGAGCCCCCACACACTCCACACATCCTAAAAAGATTGAGAACACTATGATGGAAATATAAATTTAAATGTAAACAATGGTGTGTGAGAATGTTTCTAGGAAATTTTCAGCGGGTTTCAATTTCTGGAAAAAATTTCAACGGAAGAGAGATTTCAAGAGTGACCTGAAAAATGATTAGAAATTTAAGTCTTTTTTCAAATTGAAGAAATTAAATAAAAATAAATTATTTCAGCTTAAAGTAAGGAGCAGCATTAAATTTCAAAACGAACAAAAATTGAGGAGGGGAGCTATTTCTTCATATATTGAATAATTTGTGTTCGTTTCGAAATTTTAAACTTATGTCTAATGATAAACTTGTTAGAGTGACAAAAACTTTTTTTTTCCACAATGGACATTTTTCAACTAAAAGTAAAGAGCTGCTAGACTAAATTGAAGATGAGCAGAAATAATAACAAATAATTGTTCAAACTTAAATTTTCTTTAAACTTATGTCTAGTGATAAACTTGTTAGTGACAAAAACTTTTTTACACAATAGGGCATTTTTCAAATAAAAGTAATGAGTTGATATACTAAAACAAATATGAGCAGAAAAAATAACGAACTTTTGTTCAAACTTAAATTTTCTGTAAAATTATATCTAGTGATAAACTTTTTAGAGTTGCAAAAACTTTTTTTCCACAAGATGGCATTTTAAACTAAAAGTAAAGAGCTGCTAGACTAAATCAAAGATGAGCAGAAATAATAATGAATAATTGTTCAAACTTAAATTTTCTGTAAACTTATATCTAATGATAAACTTGTTAGAGTGAGAAAAACTTTTTTCCACAAGAGAGCATTTTCAACTAAAAGTAAAGAGCTGCTAGACTAAATCAAAGATGATCAGAAATAATAACGAATAATTGTTCAAACTTAAATTTTCTGTAAACTTATATCTAATGATAAAATTGTTAGATTGACAGAAACTTTTTTTTTCCACAAGAGAGCATTTTCAACTAAAAGTAAATAGTTACTAGACTAAATCAAAGATGAGCAGAAATAATAACGAATATTTGTTCAAACTTAATTTTTCTGTAAACTTATATATAGTGATAAACTTGTTAGAGTTACAGAAAATTTTTTTTCCACAAGAGGGCATTTTCAACTAAAAGTAAAGACCTACTAGACTAAATCAAAGATGAGCAGAAATAATCACGAAAAATTGTTCAAACTTAAATTTTCTGTAAAATAATATCTATTGATAAATTTGTTAGTGAAAAAAACTTTTTTTCCACAAGAGGGCATTTTTCAACTAAAAGTAAAGAGCTATTAGACTAAATCAAAGATGAGCAGAAATAATAACGAATAATTGTTCAAACTTAAATTTTCTGTAAACTTATGTATAATGATAAAATTTTTATTGACAAAAACTTTTTTTTTCCACAAGAGATCATTTTAAACTAAAAGTAAAGAGCTACTAGACTAAGTCAAAGATGATCATAAATATTAACAAATAATTTTTAAAAATTAAATTTTATTTAACATTATGTCTAGTTATAAAATTTTTATATTTTCAAAAACTTTTTTTTCCACAAGAGAGAATTTTCAAATAAAAGTAATTAGCTAATAGAATAAATAAAATATGAGAATACATAATAAAGAATAATTGATAAAACTTAAATTTTATGTAAACTTATATCTATTGATAAAATTGTTAGAGTGACAGAAACTTTTTTTTCCACAAGAGGGCATTTTCAACTAAAAGTAAAGACCTGCTAGACTAAATCAAAGATGAGCAGAAATAATAACGAATAATTGTTCAAGCTTAAATTTTATGTAAAATTATGTCTAATTATATATTTGTTATTGACAATAACATTTTTTACATGAGAGTTAATTTTTCAACTAAAATTAAAGAGCTGCTAGACTAAATCAAGGATGAACAGAATTAATAATGAATAATTGTTCAAACATTAATTTTCTGTAAACTTATATCTAATCATAAACGTGTTAGAGTGAAAAAAAACTTTTTTTCCACAAGAGGGCATTTTTCAACTAAAAGTAAAGAGCTGCTAGACTAAATAAAAGATTTAGTTTAACCTAACCTAACCTCACCAGAGTCTCATAAAGAGATGTTTAATGGCTCACTCGAACGGAAACTAAAATTGCTAAAGTTTTTTTTTAAGTGACCAAAAAGATTGGAGGGCAGCTAACCCCCCCCCCAAAAGGGCCCCGTCCCCTAACAATTTCTGGTCAAATGTTGAGACCGCCATTTTTTTAAGCATAGGTGTGAAGTTCAATCGCTCTACTTTTGGTGATGAAATGACCCTCCATAGTTCCTGGGAAAGAGTTTCCCGTGGGAAAGAAAGTTTCTGGGGAAACTTCCCAGGAGAAATTTTGGAAAGGTGTAGGGGGATTTCCTTGCATTATTTGAAAACCGACACAAACTAAAAAAAATTCCTCTGGAAGTAAGGAGTTAAATCGAAACTTAAAACAAAAAGTTTTTTTTTAAGTGACCAAAAAGATTGGAGGGCAGCTAACCCCCCCCCCCAAAAGGCCCACTCCCCCAAAAATTTTCTGATCAAATTTTGTGACAGCCATTTTTTTAAGCATAGTTGAGAAGTTCAATAGCTATACTTTTGGTGATGAAATGACCCTCCAGAGTTCCTGGGAAAGAGTTTCCCGTGGGAAAGAAAGTTTCTGGGGAAACTTCCCAGGAGAAATTTTGGAAAGGTGTAGGGGGATTTCCTTGCATTATTTGAAAACCGACACAAACTAAAAAAATTCCTCTGGAAGTAAGGAGTGAAATCGAAACTTAAAACAAACAGAAATTATTCTTTATAAGAGGGGGGACTATCCCCTTCATAATAAAAATAAATTAGTTCATGGTAATGATGCCTCTACATTAAATTTAAATTAAAAACGGGCAAAGATTAATTTTGAAATTTTCAGCATGGTCAAAAACCTAATCTGAGTAATTACCATCCCTCAACAACCCCAAAAATAGCTTCTTTACATTGGTATCACTTATGTGTCTCCTTTTTTCCTATCAGGGCTAGGAGGTGTGAGCTGAAAATCATTGGTTTTTTATTTACCCTTCAGCAGTACTGTCTTTAAACAACCCTATTTTTGTCACTCCCTCTGTATTTCCCTCTCAGAGACCTTTGCATAGGTATCCTACTAAGTTTATTTGCTTCTAGCGCTGATGTGGTCTATAGATTCTTGCTACAAAAATGATTTAATATTTTCTTCATTTTGTAATTCAAAGAATGAAACAGAAAGTAATTTTGAAAATTTTTTATAAGACTCCATTTCCTTCCACTCTGCATGACACACTCGTAGCTACGCGTAAGCACACTCACCCCCTCCCACAGTGTCAATAGTTGTACATTTCCACCATGTATGGCATATACCACATATTGTACACGATTTTTAAAGGTGGGTAAACCCTCACGTCACGGTTTAACCATGGGATAAGACTGAACTTGGCAGAACTAGGTATGGTTTTGTGCCTTCTCTATGATTTCTTATTATAAATGGGCAAAGATTAATTTAAAAAACAAAGTTTTTCTGAGGGAAATAAAGAGCAAACTTGAAACTTCAAACGAACAAGAGTTACTACTTCACAGCCTGTCCAATATATATCGAAAAAACTGGTGTAAATAAACCAACTGGTGATATTTCCCTATGTTTTTAGGAATGTAGAAAACTAGTGCTTTACTTTCCTCAGAAAAAGTTTGCCACAGGAACAAGGAAAAGGATAGTCAAATGGTCGAGTTACGCTAAAAACTAGACATGATCATATGTGGTGAAATGATGTCTGTTGTGGGGCCATCCCATTTATCAGTTTTTTTCTTCTTTTTTTCTTTTTTCTGCTACTGAGTACTCCTTGGCTGTCTTAAAGATTGAGTCTTAAATTTATACATAACTAAAAAACAGTTTAAATTGGATCATATTTAAGTGGACATGTACGCCAGGAATAGGAAGTATCGGGAGAAATGCCCTACCCCATACTGTCTCAAAAATTTGTCTAGTAATTATTAGTCATCCCAATCCACCCTTACCACCAATTAAAATTATAACATACCCAAGATGTAATACAGTTTTTTATAACATAACTCACAATAAAATCTATATTCCACAAATGAAGGAAATAATTTACCATTTTGATAAGAATTTAATATCCAACTTGTATGTTCATTGTACAAAACTATATTTGATTAAAGTGTATTTTTTGGGGATTGTTTATCTTCAAGGACTTTAAACTTCTGAAAATCTTTATTATCTATTTAGTGACTTCCCAGGGGATATGAACTAACTTTCTTCATGTACACCATACCCATGGAGACAGAACATAATGTATAGACTTAGAACTCAGAAGTAACGGCAATAGGTTTAGAAGAAAATTTAATTCTTTATTTCTTTTCATCAGGGGTGAACTTTTCTATCCTGTGGCCATAGAGCGCCAACAGACAGGTCGGTCTAGCAGGCATCCTAAGGTCTAGCACTCTTATTAAGCAACAAAAGATATTATGCCATAGTTAAGCACAGAATTTGAGCCATTTAATGCAGTCAAACAACAACTGAGGCCTGACTAGGGCCAGTCTTCTATCGGGCAAAATATCTGAAACAGCCAATGATTTCGAACAATCAAAATGTAATTTACCGAGAATGGGGCATTAAAACATCCTAAATTTCCTTAATTATTGGTCATCTCGGGAATGACATCATCTCAGTGTCTTAAATTTTCTAATTAGTGGTATGCAAAATGTGGCTTACAGATACCTAATTTACAGATCTGGATATTCCAAATCGTCACGTTTTTGTAAGAAAAATTATAGAAATAAAATATATTTCTATGGTTCAAATATGTAAAATCCATAGGGGAAAATATAAATTAAAATTTAAACATACATTAACCATCGAAGGACCGGTGACTTCATTTGGACTATTCATTACTTTATATATATATATATATCTTTATTTCAATATGCACTGAGGTTGATGTCATCAAAACACTTAATAATATGCGGTAATAACGGTATATTTCCTTTCCATAATCAAATTAATAAATGTTGACCTATAGGAGCATGGAAAACAAGTTCATTTTATGTCTTCTTTTCATTTGCATAAGTCCCCCAATGACATAAGCCATTCTATGACTTGTTTTTCAGAAATAAAGTTATTTTTTTATGTGAACAAAGTAACTCCTGATATTTGAAAGTTCTCGTCATAATGTGAATATTTTTCCAAAATCGTCTAATCAATTTTTAGATGGATCTTTTCTTCAACATAATTAAAAGCCACAATAACTATGTCTTTAGAGATAAAATGGACTCTTCAACACCGGGGGGATAGGTTTTTAAGTTATGAAATTTATAAATAAACCGATAAAAGTTGGGGTTGAAAAGATTTGTACTCCAACTCGAAACACAACAGTCGAGAGAGGGATCATTCTAATTGAAAAAGATTCTAGTGATCCTTTTAAGTAACAAAAATAATTGGAAGGGTAACTAGCTTCACCCTCCCGCATCACCTTTTCCTAAATCATCTAATGGGAGCCACGGATCCGAAGGCTGACCACGGACTGACACCACCCCCCCTGGGATCACAGACTGAAGACCCACCGCAGTTGGGATCCCCCCACCCCCGGACTCATCAGCGACCGGTCCACCGATGGGGGGAACCACACTAACTCGGTCTGTAGAGATAAAATGGACTCTTCAGCACCGGGGGGCTAGGTTTTTAAGTTATGAAATTTATAAATAAACCGATAAAAGTTGAGGGTTGAAAAGATTTGTACTCCAACTCGAAACACAACAGTCGAGAGAGGGATCATTCTAATTGAAAAAGATTCTAGTGATCCTTTTAAGTAACAAAAATAATTGGAAGGGTAACTAGCTTCACCCTCCCGCATCACCTTTTTCCTAAATCGTCTAATGGGAGCCACGGATCCGAAGGCTGACCACGGTTAGGTTAAGTGGTCTTAACCTAACTAGGGTTAGGTTAGGTTAGGTTAGGTTCGGTTAAGTGGCCGGCCACTTAACCGAACCTAACCTAACCTAACCTAACCCTAGTTAGGTTAGGTAACCTAACCTAACCTGGGTTAGGTTAAGACCACTTAACCTAACCGTGGTCAGCCTTCGGATCCGTGGCTCCCATTAGACGATTTAGGAAAAAGGTGATGCGGGAGGGTGAAGCTAGTTACCCTTCCAATTATTTTTGTTACTTAAAAGGATCACTAGAATCTTTTTCAATTAGAAGGATCCCTCTTTCGACTGCTGTGTTTCGAGTTGGAGTACAAATCTTTTCAACCCCCAACTTTTATCGGTTTATTTATAAATTTCATAACTTAAAAACCTATCCCCCCGGTGCTGAAGAGTCCATTTTATCTCTAAAGACATAGTTATTGTGGCTCCCACCATCGGTGGACCTTTAGCTTATGAGTCCGGGGGTGGAGGGGGGGGATCCCACCTGCGGTGGGTCTTCAGTCTGTGATCCCGGGTGGTGTGGTGTCCGTCCGTGGTCAGCCTTCGGATCCATGGCTCCCATTAGACGATTTAGGAAAAAGGTGATGCGGGAGGGTGAAGCTAGTTACCCTTCCAATTATTTTTGTTACTTAAAAGGATCACTAGAATCTTTTTCAATTAGAATGATCCCTCTCTCGACTGTTGTGTTTCGAGTTGGAGTACAAATCTTTTCAACCCCCAACTTTTATCGGTTTATTTATAAATTTCATAACTTAAAAACCTATCCCCCCGGTGTTGAAGAGTCCATTTTATCTCTAAAGACATAGTTATTGTGGCTTTTAATTATGTTGAAGAAAAGATCCATCTAAAAATTGATTATACGATTTTGGAAAAATATTCACATTATGAAGAGAACTTTCAAATATCAGGAGTTACTTTGTTCACATAAAAAAATAACTTTATTCCTGAAAAACAAGTCATAGAATGGCTTATGTCATTGGGTGGCTTATGCAAATGAAAAGAAGACATAAAATGAACTTGTTTTCCATGCTCCTATAGGTCAACATTTATTAATTTGATTATGGAAAGGAAATATACCGTTATTACCGCATATTATTTAGTGTTTAGATGACATCAACCTCAGTGCATATTGAAATAAAGATATATATATATATATATAAAGTAATGAATAGTTCAAATGAAGTCACCGGTCCTTCGATGGTTAATGTATGTTTAAATTTTAATTTATATTTTCCCCTATGGATTTTACATATTTGAACCATAGAAATATATTTTATTTCTATAATTTTTCTTACAAAAACGTGACGATTTGGAATATCCAGATCTGTAAATTAGGTATCTGTAAGCCACATTTTGCATACCACTAATTAGAAAATTTAAGACACTGAGATGATGTCATTCCCGAGATGACCAATAATTAAGGAAATTTAGGATGTTTTAATGCCCCATTCTCGGTAAATTACATTTTGATTGTTCGAAATCATTGGCTGTTTCAGATATTTTGCCCGATAGAAGACTGGCCCTAGTCAGGCCTCAGTTGTTGTTTGACTGCATTAAATGGCTCAAATTCTGTGCTTAACTATGGCATAATATCTTTTGTTGCTTAATAAGAGTGCTAGACCTTAGGATGCCTGCTAGACCGACCTGTCTGTTGGCGCTCTATGGCCACAGGATAGAAAAGTTCACCCCTGATGAAAAGAAATAAAGAATTAAATTTTCTTCTAAACCTATTGCCGTTACTTCTGAGTTCTAAGTCTATACATTATGTTCTGTCTCCATGGTTATGGTGTACATGAAGAAAGTTAGTTCATATCCCCTGGGAAGTCACTAAATAGATAATAAAGATTTTCAGAAGTTTAAAGTCCTTGAAGATAAACAATCCCCAAAAAATACACTTTAATAAAATATAGTTTTGTACAATGAACATACAAGTTGGATATTAAATTCTTATCAAAAGGGTAAATTATTTCCTTCATTTGTTGAATATAGATTTTATTGTGAGTTATGTTATAAAAAACTGTATTACATCTTGGGTATGTTATAATTTTAATTGGTGGTAAGGGTGGATTGGGATGACTAATAATTACTAGACAAATTTTTGAGACAGTATGGGGTAGGTCATTTCTCCCGATACTTCCTATTCCTGGCGTACATGTACACTTAAATATTATCAAATTTAAACTGATTTTTAGTTATGTATAAATTTAAGACTAAATATTTAAGACAGCCAAGGAGTACTCAGTAGTAGAAAAAAAGAAAAAAAAAAAGAAAAAAAACTGATAAATGGGATGTCACCACAACAGACATCATTTCACCACATATGATCATGTCTAGTTTTTAGCGTAACTCGACCATTTGACTATCCTTTTCCTTGTTCCTGTGGCAAACTTTTTCTGAGGAAAGTAAAGCACTAGTTTTCTACATTCCTAAAAACATAGGGAAATATCACCAGTTGGTTTATTTACACCAGTTTTTTCGATATATATTGGACAGGCTGTGAAGTAGTAACTCTTGTTCGTTTGAAGTTTCAAGTTTGCTCTTTATTTCCCTCAGAAAAACTTTGTTTTTTAAATTAATCTTTGCCCATTTATAATAAGAAATCATATAGAAGGCACAAAACCATACCTAGTTCTGCCAAGTTCAGTCTTATCCCATGGTTAAACCGTGACGTGAGGGTTTACCCACCTTTCAAAATCGTGTACAATATGTGGTATATGCCATACATGGTGGAAATGTACAACTATTGACACTGTGGGAGGGGTGAGTGTGCTTACGCGTAGCTACGAGTGTGTCATGCAGAGTGGAAGGAAATGGAGTCTTATAAAAAATTTTCAAATTACTTTCTGTTTCATTCTTTGAATTACAAAATGAAGAAAATATTAAATCATTTTTGTAGCAAGAATCTATAGACCACATCAGCGCTAGAAGCAAATAAACTTAGTAGGATACCTATGCAAAGGTCTCTGAGAGGGAAATACAGAGGGAGTGACAAAAATAGGGTTGTTTAAAGACAGTACTGCTGAAGGGTAAATAAAAAACCAATGATTTTCAGCTCACACCTCCTAGCCCTGATAGGAAAAAAGGAGACACATAAGTGATACCAATGTAAAGAAGCTATTTTTGGGGTTGTTGAGGGATGGTAATTACTCAGATTAGGTTTTTGACCATGCTGAAAATTTCAAAATTAATCTTTGCCCGTTTTTAATTTAAATTTAATGTAGAGGCATCATTACCATGAACTAATTTATTTTTATTATGAAGGGGATAGTCCCCCTCTTATAAAGAATAATTTCTGTTTGTTTTAAGTTTCGATTTCACTCCTTACTTCCAGAGGAATTTTTTTAGTTTGTGTCGGTTTTCAAATAATGCAAGGAAATCCCCCTACACCTTTCCAAAATTTCTCCTGGGAAGTTTCCCCAGAAACTTTCTTTCCCACGGGAAACTCTTTCCCAGGAACTATGGAGGGTCATTTCATCACCAAAAGTATAGCTATTGAACTTCACAACAATGCTGAAAAAATGGCTGTCTCAAAATTTGATCAGAAAATTTTAGGGGGAGTGGGCCGTTGGGGGGGGGGGCTGAGCTGCCCTCCAATCTTTTTGGTCACTTAAAAAAAAAATTTTTGTTTTAAGTTTCGATTTAACTCCTTACTTCCAGAGGAATTTTTTTTAGTTTGTGTCGGTTTTCAAATAATGCAAGGAAATCCCCCTACACCTTTCCAAAATTTCTCCTGGGAAGTTTCCCCAGAAACTTTCTTTCCCACGGGAAACTCTGTCCCAGGAACTATGGAGGGTCATTTCATCACCAAAAGTATAGCTATTGAACTTCTCAACTATGCTGAAAAAATGGCTGTCTCAAAATTTGATCAGAAAATTTTAGGGGGAGTGGGCCTTTTGGGGAGGGGGTTAGCTGCCCTACAATCTTTTTGGTCACTTAAAAAAAAACTTTAGCAATTTTAGTTTCCGTTCGAGTGAGCCATTAAACATCTCTTTATGAGACTCTGGTTAGGTTAGGTTAGGTTAAACTAAATCTTTGATTTAGTCTAGCAGCTATTTACTTTTTGTTGAAAATGCTCTCTTGTGGAAAAAAAAGTTTTTTTCACTCTAACACGCTTATCATTAGACATAAGTTTACAGATAATTTAAGTTTGAACTATTATTCATTATTATTTCTGCTCATCTTTGATTTATTCTAGCAGCTCTTTAATTTTATTTGAAAAATGCCCTCTTGTGGAAAAAAAGTTTTTGTCACTAACAAGTTTATCATTAGATATAAGTTTACAGAAAATTTAAGTTTGAACAATTATTCGTTATTATTTCTGCTCATTTTTGATTTAGTCTAGCAGCTCTTTACTTTTAGTTGAAAATGCCCTCTTGTGGAAAAAAAAGTTTTTGTCACTCTAACAAGTTTATCACTATATATAAGTTTACAGAAAATTTAAGTTTGAACAATTATTCGTTATTATTTCTGCTCATCTTTGATTTAGTCTAGCAACTCTTTAATTTTAGTTGAAAATGCTCTCTTGTGGAAAAAAGTTTTTGTCACTCTAACAAGTTTATCATTAGATATAAGTTTACAGAAAATTTAAGTTTGAACAATTATTTGTTATTATTTCTGCTCATCTTTGACTTAGTCTAGAAGCTCTTTACTTTTAGTTGAAAATGCCCTCTTGTGGAAAAAAAAAGTTTTTGTCACTAACAATTTTATCATTAGATATAAGTTTACAGAAAATTTAAGTTTGAACAATTATTCGTTATTATTTCTGCTCATCTTTGATTTAGTCTAGCAGCTCTTTACTTTTAGTTGAAAAATGCTCTCTTTTGGAAAAAAATTTTTTGTCACTAACAAATTTATCATTAGACATAAGTTTACAGAAAATTTAAGTTTGAACAATTATTCGTTATTATTTCTGCTCATCTTTGATTTAGTCTAGCAGCTCTTTACTTTTAGTTGAAAATGCCATCTTGTGGAAAAAAAATTTTTTTTCACTCTAACAAGTTTATAAATAGATATAAGTTTTCAGAAAAATTAAGTTTGAACAATTATTAGTTATTATTTCTGCTCATCTTTGATTTAGTCTAGTAACTCTTTACTTTTAGTTGAAAATGCTCTATTGTGGAAAAAAAAAGTTTCTGTCACTATAAAAAGTTTATAATTATATATAATTTTAAATAAAATTTAATTTTGAACAATTATTCGTTATTATTTATGCTCATCTTTGATTTAGTCTAGCAGCTCTTTACTTTTAGTTGAAAATGCTCTCTTGTGGAAAAAAGTTTTTTTCACTCTAACAAGTTTATCATTAGACATAAGTTTACAGAAAATTTAAGTTTGAACAATTATTCGTTATTATTTCTGCTCATCTTTGATTTAGTCTAGCAGCTCTGTACTTTTAGTTGAAAATGCCCTCTTGTGGAAAAAAAGTTTTTGCCACTCTAACAAGTTTATCACTAGATATAAGTTTACAGAAAATTTAAGTTTGAACAAAAGTTCGTTATTATTTCTGCTCATCTTTGATTTAGTCTAGCAACTCTTTACTTTTAGTTGAAAAATGCCCTCTTGTGGAAAAAAGTTTTTGTCACTAACAAGTTTATCACTAGACATAAGTTTACAGAAAATTTAAGTTTGAAAAATTATTCGTTATTATTTCTGCTCATATTCAATTTAGTCTATCATCTATTTGCTTTTATTTGAAAAATGTAAATTGTTTAAAAAAAAATTTTTTTTCAATCTAACAAGTTTATCATTAGACATAAGTTTAAAATTTCGAAACGAACACAAATTATTCAATATATGAATAAATAGCTCCCCTCCTCAATTTTTGTTCGTTTTGAAATTTAATGCAGCTCCTTACTTTCAGCTGAAATAATTTATTTTTATTTAATTTCTTCAATTTGAAAAAAGACTTAAATTTCTAATCATTTTTCAGGTCACTCTTGAAATCTCTCTTCCGTTGAAATTTTTTCCAGAAATTGAAACCCGCTGAAAATTTCCTAGAAACATTCTCACACACCAGTGTTTACATTTAAATTTATATTTCCATCATAGTGTTCTCAATCTTTTTAGGATGTGTGGAGTGTGTGGGGGCTCACTCATGAGGAGGAGGAGGAGCTTCTAGCTACGTGTACAGAAATTGACGCAAATGAGATTACTCCTGATGAGGAGGAGGAGCTTCTCAGCACTTGTTTCTCAGAGGATCTTTTAAGGAGTGGGCCTTCGGATCGCCCGACACTTCGAGTACGTAACGATTTATTTGAGGGGGTGTCTCCTGAGATTGAGTGTGTACCACCCCCTCTCATAGATATTATAATAGTGGAGGAAGAAGAGGAGGTTCAAATAATTGAACCTGAGATAGTGTATCTGAAAACCATTATAAATATTGTTATAACGATAGAATAAATATTTGAAGAATGATTTATTTTTATCTTTGATAGAAATCTTGATTGAGGATAGATATCATTCTAAAGGTTTGCCCATAAATAGAGCCCCGTCATGAGTCCTAGATCAATAAAATTCCCAATCGATGAGGCAATCAAGTTCTCGGAAATTCACTTCCCCCTCGAGTCCTAGATCAATAACATTGTGCCCTTTCGAATTCGATGCGCAGGTGCACCCTTCGCCCCCCCGAGTTATTACACATAGACACAACTCCAGCTGCTGACTCTAGACTGACCCTGACTCGTTAGCCCTAACCAGAAAAGAAAGAGAACATTTTCGATTTCGAAACAATTTTATTGAATAATTACAACAACAACATCAATAATACTGAACATGTACAATCAGCGATACTGTTTATTGTCTTCAATATGTTTCACCAATGCACTTAAAGCACATTGAAGTCTATTCACGTGTGCTATATCAACTTTAGCGGCGAAACATAATTGATCCTCCATTTTAAATTTGCTAAATGATATCACATATCTTTCATATACTGCATCCCATTCCAGACAAAGACGTGATCCTTTCGTGATTTCCACCGCAATGTTTGGTGCTCTTGTACTATTATCATCAACTCTACTATCAACTTCTAATAGGGTAAACATTCCACACATCGCCATCGGCAACACAAATATATATCCAAAATGAGTAAAGTCAAACTCTTCTTCTTCTTCTCACTCCTTTTAATTCTATTCACAGACTAATAAAACTATAGAAAAAAAACCCGTTCCTTATATTCCCACCGCCGCTAATATGTAAGCACGTCTCTGATTGGCTGAGAAGGGGGATGTAACCGACTCGCTGATTGGCTGAGAAGGAAACACGTGATCTAACTGTTTCCCGTTATCGGATCAATAAAATTCCCAATCGATTACGCAATCAAATTCTCGGAGATTCACATCCCCTTCGAGTCCTAGATCAATAACATTGTTCCCGTTAGAAGTCAATGCACATGTGCAACCTTCGCCCCCCGAGTTATTACACATAGAAACAACAAATAAATCGATCTTGGAAAAAGAGGTCATTGAGCGATTACGTAATCTTTCTCCCTAGGGACTCTATGACCATATTGTTTCATAATTCCCCACGCTCGTGAATCAATAATTCCACCATCGATTATGTAAATCATCCCTCGTGTCATTCGCACGTGGCCAAACAACAACAGATCGATTGACCTTGACACACCCACATTAGACTCGATCGATAATCCTTGAATAAATTATGTCCCGTCATCCCCACGCTCGTGAATAAATAAATCCACCATCGATTATTTAAATCATCCCTCCTGTCATTCGCACGTGGCCAAACAACAACAGATCGATTTACCTTGACACACCCACATAAGACACGATCGATAATACTTTAATAAATTATTTAAAAAAAAAAAAAAGTTGTAGGTGGCAGATGGGGTGAGGGATCGTGTCAATAGGGGCATCTCTACTCTCTCTCTCTCTCTCTCTCTCTCTCTCTCTCTCTCTCTCTCTCTTTCTCTCTAATTATTGTTGTTTGATACTTTTGTTTTCCTATTATTTTATATCAGTTATGTTTATTGAGCAATAATCAACTAGCCCCATTTTCTCTCGTCCATATTTTTTTTTTTCTATAACCCTCCACTTGTTATCAAGGGTGGGATTAATCTTTGAAGTCAGTAGTAGACTAATCAAGCGAAGTAAATTAATTCTATGTGCTAATTTTGATTGGGATAAACGGTTTTAGCTCTGTATCTCTGTTACTTTACCACGAAGCCCTTTTATCAAAAAGTGTAGAGGACTTTGGCGATGACTTGTGATAATCTGACCAAATTTCTTTGCTTATTAGGTGGTTAAGAGAAATAAGGGATGATGACCCCTTTTCTTTGGGCCCTCTACCACGGCTCCTTTACCTTGTAGTCTGGAACACGACCACCCTATTTTTGTCAAATTAGCAAGAACGGTAAAATCTAAACTTTGGCTATTGACACAAAGTATTGCACCATTAAATTTTGTAGTATTAGAAATAAAGTATTTTAATCATAGAAAAAATACAAAAACTGTAAGTCTTGCATCAACAGCATTATTTCCAATGATGTATTCAGGGGCATTATTGTTAAACTAATGCTTAGTCCAGTAGTGTTAAACTGATCTGAAGTCCTACATAAATGCTGAAAAGGGAGGCCGTGTGTTTCCAAAATTCCTCATGCTTTTTCATCTTTAAAATAACAGAATCGAGTTTTTTCTTTGTAATTAGTGATCTGATACTACAAAAATTCTTCAATCTTGAGACTAATAACATAGAAATTTGGTAATATAGAAAAACTTATAGAAATATAGAATAACATAGAAAAACTTTGCCCCCTTCATTACAGAAAAAATAAGAAAAATATCCTGCTAGTTTTCCTCTTTTATTATTTGGCACTGGTATTACCCAAGATTTGCATCCGTTCGCTTGTTTCCCCCCCCCCCCCTTTCCATATGTCCCTTTAAAGAAATCTTTTTTATAAATGTATATATTATCTAATTCTTTTTTAGATTCTTTTTTTTACCAGTTTCTAATTCTTTTTTTTTTACCAGTGTCTATCTAATTCTTTTTTTTTTACCAGTTTTTTTTTATCTTTTTAACTTAATCTGACACTTTATTTTATGACTCCGAAATTCGAATTTGGCACCTCGGGGTTTGTGGTGGAAAATTGTTGAAATAAATATTTTATCTTATCTCAAATACTCTTAGATTTAAAAATACAATCGTTATTAATGCGCAGGGGGAATTTATCTGGAGGGGAGAACTTTCTAGGGGCATTTTCCATAGAGGGAGTCTTCTATATGAGGGCATTTTCAGGAGGAGGATTTCCTTGAATTTCCTTTATTTTGAGATCGCAGTAACTTGTGACAGGTTTAAATAATTTTGTCGTTGGATTTTTGGTATTTTTGATTTATTAAAAACAATTTAAAAAATGCAATGTGTGAAAACCTTTTTCGATGGAAACTTGATATTCGAATTCAGTGGAAAAGGCTCTATTAAAACTGCACATTTAGTTCTTGGACCAAAAAGTATTTTTATCACATGTAATTTAAAGATTTTGCGAGCAATTTTTTGCAGAAATCGCCCAAAAGGTTAAAAAAAAAAAAAAACAGAAATAAAATTAGAGCCAACATTGTCCTTTACTTTACATGGAATTTGACGTGGCAGTGTGTTTAAAACTTAACTCAGACGTGACTCATAAGATAAAAACGCACATATTTTGAAATGTGTATGTGGTGGAACGAAAGAAAGTACAACCATTGATGTTAAATCGTTTTCAACAAAAGTGCTTCAAGAAGTTGAGCGTTTTATTTATGGTTTTTAAAGGTTGGTCGAATGTTTCCACAAGCTGTATACTTTCCTATACGCACTCTTTATTTGACCTTGAAAATGGAACAACGGGAAAGAGTAAAAGCAGCTGATCAAGCCTCTCCAGCCCATCCAATGCAACCTCAAACGCCTGGTAATTCTCATTCCACCGGTGAGCATTTCTACTGTGTTATGTAGCTAACCTATAAAGGAAACTCGCTTAAAAAAACATCTTTGTCCATTTTTTAAATTGCTCTTTATTCGCTTTTTGTGTATTTTTTGTATTCGTATTGCGTAAATAATAGCCTATATAAAAGTTCTTAAATATTTATTTTAGATTGATAAACTTCTAACTTTAGCTTTTGGTTAGCTTCTAATTTAGCTGCCCCTTCGACTTGGGTGCTTTTTACTTTTGTGCTGCTATCATTTACATTTGTACAAATCTGTTCGGCATCTTTTAGATATTAAAGATACTTTAACCGAGCTTTTTGAAAACGAATTCTTTTTAAAACTTAAAATTCTCTATAAGCCTTATGAGAAACTGAAATCTTCGGTGAGATTGATTTTATTCCCGGCGGGTGTTTCTGTTTTGTACATGATAAAAATATAAAGGCTTCTCCAAAATTGTTACTCATATTAAAGATTTTTAATATGAATATTTTTATGGGACCTGTCCATGGTTGATTATTAAAGGCAATATTTAGTGCGGTAATTCAAAAGATGATATGTGACATTATTATCAAGCTGAGGTTCGTAGCCTACACTCTTAAACTCAGCCCGCTTTATTTTGTTAGCTCGATTTGTTTTACTGTAATTTTCTTTAATCTCAAAATACTGGGATGTTTATATTCTTTTCTCAAAAATGCGGTGTGTCCCCTTTATGGACACGAAGCAGTGGACATGAAAAATCCTTGGGGATTTTTCTAACGTAGAAGGGATCCAGAGGATTGTATAGGATAAAGACTGTGGATTTGAGTGTTTTAACGACTAATTTGCAACTTCATTTTATGTCATTTTAATGGCCTTTTAGAAACTGAGCCATATTGTGAACTTTTATTAAAAGATAGGCACATTACAGGGTACAAGGCTTCGACAAATTCTAGGTCACTTCAATATTTGTACGTTGATAGCTGGAAACCGCAAGGTCTATGCTATTGGCAATTGTCTCCCAAATTTTGCCTCGGAGTCCACAGCGGAGAAGCGGATCCCTCACTAGGGAACACAGAATTGTCGTTTTTTTTCAAACTATGGCTGATTTCGTAAGCTTTACTCATTAAAAAAATCGTCATTTTTAGGATGGATTCTAAAACCATCATAAGTGAGGTCGACCTTAGAAATGTCTACATTTCATCTAGTTGTCCCTTTAAATCTTCTGTCAGGTAAAATCAACAAGAAGGCAGACTGGAGAAACAACACTAAAAATGATGCAATTGGATATTATCATTTTCTTTTTATATATGCATAAAATTATATATATTCATTGGAAACAAATCGTAGGTTGACGTTGGTGTCCGCCAAGGAGGAGGTCGGTGCTTGTGCAATTGTATGCCTGCCTTTTTTCTATATATTTTCACCCCAATCTCTATATATCTTTTCTCCTCTCTCTCTCTCTCTCTCTCTCTCTCTCTCTCTCTCTCTCTCTCTCTCTCTCTCTTTCCTTCTCTCTCTCTCTCTCTCTCTCTCCCTCTATGCCTGTGTGTCTGACTGGTTATTTGTTTGTCTCTCTCTTTTTCTCTCTCTCTCGTTCTTTCTCTCTCTCTCTCTCTTGTTCTGTCTCTCTCTCTCGTTTTTTCTTTCTCTCTCACTCTCTCTCTCTCTCTCTCTCTCTCTCTCTCTCTCTCTCTCTCTCTCTCTCTCTCTCTCTCTCTCTCTCTCTCTCTCTCTCTCTCTCTCTCTCTCTCTCTCTCTCTCTCTCTCTCTCTCTCTCTCTCTCTCTCTCTCTCTCTCTCTCTCTCTCTCTCTCTCTCTCTCTCTCTCTCTCTCTCTCTCTCTCTCTCTCTCTCTCTCTCTCTCTCTCTCTCTCTCTCTCTCTCTCTCTCTCTCTCTCTCTCTCTCTCTCTCTCTCTCTCTCTCTCTCTCTCTCTCTCTCTCTCTCTGAATATACCGTTTCTGACATAATTAATTTGTTAAATAGAAAGACTCAAAATAACTTATTTGAGTTTCTATGATTCATTTTAGTAATAAACGAAGCAAATTTTACAATGGATTTAGTTCCTTGAAATTCATTCAGAAGAGATGGCTAGGAATACGAATTTTTTTTATTTTTTTTTCGTCGAAAGGAAGGTAGATAGAAGGAATTGTCCTATAGGACTTTAACAAAAATGGATTTTTTTTGTGCATCTCTAACAATGATTGAAAAATTAATTCTAAACAAATCGAAAAACATTTGATCTCATGATAAATTTCAATTCGTTTTTTTTTTTTTTTTTTTTTTTTAGGAAGTTTGCGGTATTATCAGTGAGGGTTTTGACAATAAACCTCTCATGAAAATGATCGGTATGAGTGGGATGATTGTTAGTCAATTCGCTAGAAATAATGTTTGAAGTGCACTGCGATTTTCTTTTTTTATGAAAAGACCTTTTTGTGTGCATTGTCTTACTGCTCATTATTTCCCTCCGTTCATTGCTTTTCTTTTAGACGGAAGCCAACAGAATCCGGATGGCAGTCAAGGAATTCGTGCCACTCAGCCAATGTGGCGTTGTTCCCGGATTATGCACACGCAGCGAGATCTTCATCCAACTGTTTTATCCTCTCTCGAAGGTATTGTTGACCAGATGATATGGTTTAGAGAGAGTTGGTATGAAGAAGTGTTGCGACAGCTAAGACTTGGACTTGCAAAGTGCTATGCAATTGCTTTTGATACAAGAATAAACGTGGCTGAGGCAACAATTACCCCCCATACTCTAAATTTTGTAAGGAAGCTAGTGTCCACGTTTGGCATCGGTATTGGTAAGTTCTTGACGTTGGAGCTTGAGATTGTTTTTCGTTTCCTTGAGGCTTAGAATTTGATTATTACAAAAAGGTATTAAGAGTCACTGGAATTTTTCTTAAACTATGAAAAAATTAGATTGGAAAAAAAGTGTTTTTAATATTCATAAGCTATGCAAGACAAATCAAGGAAAATGTACTATTCTTTTTTTTCTTGTTTTAAAATTTAACTTTTCCAACATTATTACTTTTTTGTACATTTTTAATCGCCCTAGAGGTTTTTTCTTTTTGTGGTTCTGTTTTATTTATTACTTTATTATTTTATCGTCTCTGCAAAGAAGAGGGACTTCCCCAAGCTGTTTCAAATACTCCACCTCCCCTAAAAAAACGCAAACATATAAGAAAAATTCCTGTTTGAGTATTTTAAATAAATCTACTATTAAAGAACCAGATTATCCCCTCCCCCCATCCATATCATAGAGTACAGGCTCTGGTCACCTACGATGGATACGTTTATCGGAGCTTTTCCTTATCTTTTTTTCCTAAAAAGGCTAACCTCTAGTCCACCAAAAGATGAGGTGCTTCTTTTCAGGGTTTTTTAATAATATCATTGACAGAAGTCCTAATTTTATAATATTATTTGGTAGGAAGGCCTAGTGTTTATTCTTTTATTTGTAGTATTTGTCGCTGGCCTGTTTGTAGTTTGTGTATACTGGCCCGAGTTATGCATGTCGGATATGCACTGCTGGGTTCTAGTTTTTCTGACCATATATCTCTTAACCTTCTAACATATTCTTTGTTTATCATACTGTCGTTGAATAGTTCTATCTTTATTTCGTTTTTCCTAAAAATGTTAGAGGGGCATGTTCAAAGAGATAAAGTGGCTTAGTATTAAAAACTAAAAAACTAAAATAATATAATATTTGGACAAAGTATATTACGTTAATTAGATTTCGTCTTTCCAAATTTAGCATAGTAGATTTCTTATCCGTGTGGGAGCTAACTTTCATTGATGATTGTCTTCGTACAACATTTAATACCCTAGAAGGCTTATTCTCTTCTTCTTTTTTTTTTTGTCTGTATCTTCGTTGAAATACTTTTGGTCACTGGTGGAGGTTGAAAATATTTTGACTTTTATATTTAAAAGTATTAAGATACATTATTTTTGTTTTTAAATAAACTGAATCCTAGGAAAGTCACCTAGGATTTTTATTTGAAACACCTGCAAACTGAACTGTATGCTTTCAGTTTAACTTCTTTTTTTTAACATATTTTGTTCTTTAGTTCTCTTTTTGCCATTGACGCGGATTCACAGTGAGTCACTAACAACTATAGTATAAAAAATTTAAATTATAGAAAATATTGCCAGCTCTGCCGGAGGATCCTTCAACAATGCTGCCTCTGAAAGTTTAGCACGACGGGCTCAAATTACTGCTCAAGATCCCCTCTTCCAAAGGATGAAGACTCAGTTTTCTTCAGATTTCGATTTTAGTCAGCCTGGTAGTATGAAGCTCCATAATTTAATTAGTAAATTCAAAAAGTGGATCAAAATTCTTGAAGCCAAAACGAAATTGCTGCCGAAGTAAGTTGTGCCTCCATTACTATCTCTTAACTTGCAGGGGTTAATATAACTTATTGATGTGCTATTCCTTTCAAAATTAGACAAGAGTGTTACCTTCCCAGTCTTAGAAGTTATGGAGTTTTAAGCGCATATTCTAGTTCTGAGAAAAATAGATGCCAATATTATTTCCGAGAAATTCACACCCCGAGATTTAGACCGCCATGGGTGGCTCCTGGTTCATTTATATTTATATCCATTTATAGTTATATTTTAATTTTCCTGTCTTTTGAATAGTTACAAGATAATTTGTTATTTGTTTTTTCTTGAACTTTGTGAATAAAATGATACCCATCGTGCAGAAATTCTTTAAAAAATCATTTTGTTCAAGAAGCTCTTGCCCAAAAACTCAGATTTGTTTTTTATGTTAATCAATTCGTTCACTGATGCATCTTCTGCAAAGTACAACATCCACCTGTAAATTTCTGGATTTTAGGTAACGGCGAAGGGTAGCTGGCTTCTAGATCCCATGTGTATATCCTCGAGATTCTGGGAATCTACTTTTAGAACTTGAGACTTAAACACTAGAACCAAAAGCTCTGGTGACTTGTTTTATTTTGTTTTTTTTTTACCTATGGACTAGGAAATTGCTCATTTTTACGCCACGCTTGACAAGTGTGCATCTTATTAACTTTGTTGTGGAAAAAAAGTCCTGTTTCTATCTATGTCCTATCTATATGCTTCTATCTGTTTGAAGGACAAGGAGAGATTTAGCTATTCAAAGTTTGTTTGGTTACTTGAAAAATGGAAAGATATGCATTTTGTTCATGGAATAGTGGCACGTGTCATTTCTTTTTATGTTTTGAGACAAAATTCTTTAAAATAGATAACTATAATTTAGCTATTCGAAAAGCAGTACCTCGTGTTCCTGTTTAATGAAACTTCATTTACCATAGTTTGTCGCTCAACAGTAAAGCTCTAAAACCGTCAAATGACAAAGTACATGTACAGACATGCACGGACGGGGGACAATTGCGGGAAATCCCCCCCCCCCTCTCTTGGAAAAAGGGTGACCCAAAAGTTTGTCTGACTTAGTTTGGATTCCCATTGCTGACCCCCCCCCCCCCCCCACCTGTGTTGGGCGAAAATGAATAGCATATATTATCACCATTGGACATGTAGAAGTCCCCAACATTAAGTTAAGAAGAACACAATTGAGCTGGGCAGTGTGTACGATAATTTACCGGCTATTAACAAATTATGTAACAGTCTATAATAAGTGTAATAATGATAACAGTTTTATCTATTATAGATGATTACTTCATTTATCTATTAAATCAATAACACAAAAAACCTATGTCCTATCACATCATTAAACAGGTCTGAACTGTGAGCCACTTTAGGTTCTGAGGTGCCTTTTCTCGTACTAATGGAAGGTACGCACTGACATTTTTACCTTTAGAAGGCTCTTGTGTAATACTTTCGTACTCGCTGTAGCGGGGCTCTAGTGTTATTTCAGCAGAACGTTTTTGAAAGTCCTCTATTTCCGATGACAAATAAGCAGCGTTCCCACTTTTGGGGACCCAAAATGGATAGCAATACTCGAGGATAGGCCTGAGGTAGCTTACATATGCAAGTAGGAGTTGAGGATATGAGAAGCCCACTGTATACATACCTGTCTGACTCTACACTGAGAAGTGTCTTTTTAACATAATATTGTCGATATGCAGCGTAAATGAGTATTCACTTGTAAATGTTTCAACTATTTCTATTGTTTAAAACAGAATGGAGTAAACGGATTAAGGGAAGAGAATAAAACCGCTGAATATCTCAAGTTTTTTTCTTCTTCTTTTTTCTCTTTGCTAGTGTAGCACAAATAGAGAGAATGAAAAATTTAAGTTAATGCTTTTTCAGGTCGTTTTTAATTGAAGAAAAATGTCGTTTTTTGAGTAATTTTAGCCAACAGACAGCCGAAGTGGAAATGCCGGGAGAATTTATTTTAACAAAGGTATATGATGGTTTCTTATATCTTAAATTTTCAATTGTTCTTTTCCACTATCTGAATAGCTTTTTTTTAATTTAACTTTCTTCACGTCTTCTTTTGGACAGCTTTTGTTTATTTATTTTTTAACGTGCGTTTATGCGTGAATGCTTTTTATAATGTATAGTCATTATGTTAAGGTAATATTAAGGTAACAGTTGAGTAACTTTGTATATGTCATCTCATTTTATATCTTTTTTATTTTTGTTTTTATTTTATCCTTGAATTGCTTGTTTATTTTAGCCACAAAGACTCCTAAGAAATGGATGGCTAGCTATTTCTTTGACTTTTATTCACGAGTTTTTTCTTTTGAATAAAAATGTAATTGAATGGGAAAAGAATAAAAACAAAGAGTCTATCTTTTTTGAAGTGTAACCTCTAAAATAGTTCACCAATGTTTTGGTGTTTTGACATGTAAAGTAAGTTTGAGGCTGTAGATCAAGTGGAACAGGAGATTTTAAAACATTTCTTGTTCAAGAATTGAATTAAAGTCTTGAATTAGTAAGCTTATTTTAGTTTACTCCTAAGGAAATTGAAGGCTAGGACACCCTCGGCTGTGTTGCCAAAAAAAGTGAAAAGATCTTCAAAAGTGGGCTTCAAAGATTTGGTTTCTAAGCGACTCAATATATTCAGTATGCAAAACTGGTTAAGTTAATCATTTTGATGAAATTGAATTATTAACCTGTCATTATCCGAAACATCTGTAGCTTTAATTTGAAAGTTCGGTCGTTTAATTCACCGTCTTTCACATCCTTTTCAAATCCGATAGAACAGTGGCCTCTTAGCATTAAAATGACCCTACTGAAGATTTCGATAAATGCTTTTTGTTAAACCCTACTGAATTTTAGGAATATTGTCAATGATTAAAGCTTCCTTAGTGAAGTGAACTCCGTTTTTGAACGTAGAGATCCTTGTGATACTTTTGCTGATAAGATCTGAGATAAATACTGGTAATGTCGTAAGCCCTCTCGGTTTTTCTGTCTTTGAATAACTAACATTTTTTAACTTTGTAGCACGCTCATTACTTTGTCCGTATTGCCCGATTCTTACCAAGAGTGGAAATTGTTCCAAAGCATAATACGGCGGCTCGACGGCTCTACATCCGTGGTCATAATGGAAAGATTTACCCTTTCTTGGTAGTAAACGACTCGTGTATTGGTGATGCTAGGAGAGAGGAAAGGGTTTTACAACTCTTCAGGATGCTCAACCATTACCTTGCTAAGCAGAAAGTAAGTTGTTTCTCTAACCTGTATCAACCCGAGCGGTTATTTTCTTCTTTGTATTATCAGTTCTTCTGTCATTGTCTTCAACATTAGTGTTTACTCTTCACATATTCTCTGCCTTTGAGGTGTCCTTATTCTATCTTTAGCACTTCTTTTATCATTATCCTTTTCATTTATCCTTCATCATTTATCCTATTTTTCACATGTTCTCTGCCTTTGATGTATTCTTAAAGATAATCGGATCCTTACTCTAATCATTCTTTCCTCTTAGTTAAACTTCTCTTCTTTTTTGTCTACTCTTAACCCTTCTGTTTCATTTTATTTTCTATTTTATCTTCTTTTTTTACCTCATGTTTATTACCCTAATAGCTGAGATGACGCGTCGATGCTATTAGTCTGTGTTAATTTTGTATCTCCTTGGTCTGTTTCCCTGTCTTTGTTAACTTTTGTTTCCTATTTTGTACTTTGTTTATCTCCCATTTGGTATGAGATATGTGTTCTGTCTCTCGATATGAGCTGACGGGAATTAATAATGATTGAACTCAGGATAGATAGGTTAGATTGATTTGTTTCGTAAAACAGCAGAGAGAAGTGAAAAAGAAAATACTTGCCCGTTCTTGTTCAAATCTTAACTGTCTGTTAATGAAAATGTTCATAATTTAAGGTTACTTTTATGGGTTTTGGCACAGAGACTATTTCAGTATATTCTAGAAGGGACTCTAGAGGGGCTTCTCAAGAAATTAATATATTTGATTTCCAATATTGTTGTTGGATGGGAATTATTGTGTATATGAGGGGGGCTGCCCCTCTTCTCAGCTCCCGCTTTATACGCTAAAGTTTTACTAAAGCTTTGCTGACAGCGATGCGAGTGCGAACAAATATAATTAGTGGGCAATTGCAAGTGTTTTATTCATCGATTTTCTTTCAAAACATCTGAACAGAAAAGACGTAAATGTGCATCATATAGGCCTTTTTGTTCGTGACAGTTTTTAAGGTAAAAGTGCATCAATAAGCCTTTTTATTCGTGATTATTTGAAAAAAACTACGTTTTCTAAAGAGTTAAAGAGGCTGAGTTACAAGGTCGAACCTTAAAACGTACAGGGATTAGGAGGCACAGTTGGGGGCTGCCGCCCCCAAACCCCCGCTTTCGCAGCCTTTAAATAAAAAAAAAAATTTTAACTGAAAGTAAGGAGCGACATTAAATCTTAAAACGAACAGAAATTATTCCGTATATGAAAGAGGCTGTGCCCTCCTCACCGCCTCGCTATTTACGCTAAAGTTTGACTTTCTCACAAATCTTTTTTTAAACAATAAAAACTTTCGCGTAAAGAGCGAGGCGTTGAGGAGGGCACAGCCCCTTTCATCTACGGAATAATTTCTGTTCGTTTTAAGTTTTAATGTCGCTCCTTACTTTCAGTGTAAATTTTTTTTTTTATTTAAAGGCTGCGAAAGCGGGGTTTTGGGGGCGGCAGCCCCCCAACTGTGCCTCCTAATCCCTGTACGTTTTAAGGTTCGACCTTGTAACTCAGCCTCTTTAACTCTTTAGAAAACGTAGTTTTTTTCAAATAATTTCTGCACGTTTTTGTACAGTTTATTACTTATTATTGCTTGACTAACTGTTAGCTGATCGTGTCAGGAGTTGAAGTTGGGGGCTGCCGCCCCCAAACCTCCCGCTCTTGAACATTCTTGTGTTAAGGCTTTTAATTCCTGAATACTCAAATCACGTCGTACAGGGTGCCTCCTAATCCCTGTACGTTTTAAGGTTCGAACTTGTGACTCAGCCTCTTTAACAGCCCCCCAACTATGCCTCCTAATCCCTGTACGTTTTAAGGGTTGACCTTGTAACTCAGCCTCTTTAACTCTTTAGAAAACGTAGTTTTTTTTTCAAATAATCCACATAAACAGGTTAGACATGCTTTGTTATGAAAATTGACGCGCAGATGTTTTCATAACAAAGCATGTCTAACCTGTTTATCTGTATTATTTGAAAAAAACTAAGGTTTTTCGTAAATGTAAATTCGGGGGATAATTTTTTCGGTCTGAAATTATCAAAAGGCCCTAACAGGTCGAATTCTGCTTCGAATGAGTCCTCATTCAAGCGGATCCGTTGCCAACTGTGGCCTGTAGGCGTGGCTAAGAAAAAAAAAGAAATGATCATGAATTTTAATTGTCTATATTTGGTTTTTTTAAAAAAGGGAATGAGATATCATATTTAGAGTTCTAGTATAATATCAAGTGCCATAGAAAATCTTAACATCTAAATTTAATCCCGTTCGTACAACGCGAAAGGGGAGCTATCGTGGGAGAGTCGAAACTTCCGGCCCAGTATACCCTATGAACATACAGTTAGAGGAGGATGAAATTTTGCAAGTTTCTTAGTTTTAGCTTAGGCTACAAAATGCGATTACTGCCGTCTCTCTTCGACCTCTAGGACCTGAAATCACTTAACATTGTGGGGGGTCGCCTCTTTATAGAGGCACAAGTGTGCCTCCTTGATATCTCACGAATAAAGAAAAAATATTTTTCCCCCAATCCTATTGCTCTTGTCTTTAAGCACATCTTATTTGAGTATGGGAGTCAAAAAGTCAAACTTTATTGTAAAGAGCCTTCAAATGAGCCCTCACAGTCTGCGTTCGAATGAGTCCTCTCCCGATATTCCAGGACAATTTTATTTTGATAAGATCACCCGTGGGAAAAAAACAACAAAGAACTAATCACGCATCTTTGACCATACTTATTGGTAAACGTTTGACTTTTCGTATTTTTGCATTTAAGGGCTTGAAAAATATTAAAAAAATCAATGATAAAAATAGCGAAACAAAGTTATTTTAAAATGTATATCGTTATAGTGCAGTAATTATTTCAACTTCCAAGGCAAATGAAGAGTAAAACGAAATATCAGTAAACCCAAGTAAGAAATTCTTATATTTATTTCTATTAAAATTCTAGTAATTAACTTTAATATAACAAGCAAATTAATTTGAAATACCTTTCGAAAGTGAATCTGCAGACGGAAAGCCATGAAATCGTTTCAATACATGGATGTAAGCATCAGTTTTGAATTTATCTTATGCGTTAATAAGGGGAAAAGGCACCATTGTTTGAGGGAAGCTGGCCTCACACAAAAACACACTCGATAGGAATATGATATTCAATTTTGTATTTACAAATTCTATGACGCCTTAATTGTGAAAATTGATAGGAAACCTGCAAAGTGTCTTCCCTATTTTACAGTCGCTGCTGTTTACAAAACCAAGCTTGTTTGAGTTTTAAATCAGGATTAGAAAAAAAGGAATGAAAGTTATACCTCTTATTTGGCTGACATACGTAACAGCTGAGAAAACCTGCGTGTTTTATTCGGTTAATTGCGCATATTTAAGTACTTGGAGTCAATTATTATATAATGGGGGGGGGGGGGCAGGTGAAAGATGATTTTTCCTGGGTGAGCGATCTAAAACTAAAAGTCCATTTTTAATTGCATGTGCCTTTAATGCTACTAGAGATGTCTTTTGGAAGATTTCTCTCCTCCCCCTCCCATCATTTGGTTATTTGCGGATTTATAAATTCAAATAAAAGTCCAACAAACTTCTATGTCAAAAGAAAAAAAAATAGAAATTTTTGTTCTAACAAATTTAGGTTTATATTGGAAGCTTTATATTTCTTTATACAGGAAGAGGTGGGCAGTATAACCACCTGTAGCGCACTATTATTGTTTTCGTGGCGTTTGTCCAAATGACCTGAGACTACGTCTAAAAATACTACTTTTACAGAAAAACTATTTTCAATGCAGATTTTCACTTTTGGATTTCAAAATGCGTTAAGGATAGCAGATTATTAGAAAAAAATAATTTTAGCTTGTAAGAACAAAAACACAATTATGAGGTTAACTTACAGAATGGTATCGGGACAGGGACGTACGTAGGAAGGGCCTCCGGGCCCCCCCCCCCCCCGAAATCTCACGATTTTTTTTAATTTTCCCATAATTTTCTGATTTTTCTCACAGAATAATGGGTTTGAAGGATTTGCCCCCCCCCCGAAAAAAATTCCTGCGTACGTGCCTGTATCGGGATGGGCTTGATTCTCCTTCCTCAAAAAGGAGAAGTTTAATATTAGAATTTTGCAATCTACCGAAGCATTTAATTAGTTATATCTAGAAACCGTAAATATACTAGTGGAAATTATCGATCAATAAGCGAGAGGACGTTATTTCGAAAATTGATACTATTTTGTTATAGAATTTTCAATATTGCCTTAGCTTGAAAATCCGTGAGGTAGAGAAGGGGGCTGAACATGGCTTTGAAGGCTACTGCCTTAACTTCTTAGCGAGGAAGAAGGTATATTTTCAGGTATACATCGATGAAGAAGGTTATAAATATCATGTTTTCTAATGATCTCTTAATGTTCTAATTAAATTTTTTTTTAACTTTGTAACATAAACAATAAACATTTAAAGCTTTCGTTCTCTTGCGAGAAAATGTTGTACACCTCGCTATACGTTTAGACAGCATTTGTTCCTATTTTATCTTTAAGAAAGTTGATGAGAAGCATTTGATTGAAGAAGACCGTGACTATTTTGTATTGATGCTTTATTGTATTTATTTTATCAGGAAACATCAAGGCGTCTCCTTCATTTTACAATACCACGAGTTGTAGCTATCTCTCCCCAAATGCGACTTGTTGAAGATAACCCCAGCTCATTGTCGCTCCTGGACATTTATAGACAACGAAGTGCAAAACGAGGTATTGAACATGACACGCCCATTACTAAGTATTATGAAAAGCTTGCAACTGTTCAAGCAAGGGCTGCTCAAGCTAATCACCAACTATTGAAGGATATATTTAAAGAAGTTCAGAATGTGATGGTGCCTAAATCTTTGATTTCTGATTGGGCTGCTGCAACTTTTCCATCGCCGACTGCATATTGGTCTTTTAGAAAAATGGTGAGCTCCTCTAATTACACTTACTAATTTAGTAACACCTTTCGATTAGTTTTATGCAACGCCTAATTAGTTGGGGGGGGGGGGTAGTCAAGAACTGATTTTTTAAATAAAGGCTCTTGTATCTGTTGGTTTCTCTCTAAACCTTGCTGTAGACTGAAAATGGTCTGAAAAGAAATTTAAAGCTAGGAAATGTGACTTGTAACAAATGCTGTTTGTTTTGTGATCGTGTTATATGTCACAACACAAAGAAAAAATATCAAATGCTATTTTGTTATAAAAACAAAAAAAATCCTTTGCCACTACTATACTTTGCCCACTTGTCCTGTCAGCTGTACAAGTTGCTGCTGTGGTGTTGTGTGAAAATAAGACAATATTATTGGCTTCTGAAATGCTGATATAAGACAATATCAGTCTTTCAGAAGTCAATATGGTCAATCCTTTTTTTTGGGGGGGGGGGGCGGGGAGGGGGTCGCAGAGCATTGAGGTTCGAGGTGCTTGATTTATTGGTGGTTTCTTACAATGACGAAACTAGTTTCTCTAGATATTAAGAAAGTTTTTTTGCCATCAAACCCTAGATGATTTTTAGAAGTCAGTTTAATTGAAACCATATTCTAGTACATAAAAACTCAGGAAATTTAGACACATATACCAGCAGATTGTTAGTACACAAATTAAAAATATTAATGAGCCTTCTGTTTAAATTGTCTCCTCCGATTGTTTGTTTATGGATTTGTTCCAGTTCGTCTCTTAACGTTGTATTTGTCAATATGTGGGGGTTGCTTACTAGCCTGTCTGTTCAGCTTTTTTTACCGTAGGAAATGGTCTTGAAGTGGCTCTGACGCAAGTTTGCTAGAAGTTAAAGTAAAGTATATGTAGTTGTAAGGGTTATATAATTGATATAATTATGAAGCTGTATCTATGGGCTCATGTTCTTGTTCAGTGTTGTCATTTTTACGTTTGGCAATATTAAGCTAAATGACAACCAAATAACGATGCTTTGATCCTTGGTCTACATTTCTCTCTTCGACAAATTCTTTTTTATGACAGAATTGATGCCTTTTGCTGTTACATCAAACTTTTCAACCCATGATCCATTCTTTGACCCACTTGGAACCACCTTGGATCCGCTTTCCCCTCGTCTATACTGAATTTTGCTGAGACTTCTGTCATTACTATCATTTGCTGGGTTAAGGGTTTGGCATCCTATTGCATCAGATCGGACAAAGTACTTTTCTGAACTGAGACTCCAGAATACAAGTGACTAAAATTGACTCACTGACCTCGTTTTAATTGTGTAAGATCAGTAATCAATCGAGAGGCTAATTTTCAATGGGTCCATACATAATCAATGCAATGTAAAAACTTTGGAACCCAAACCGTAAAAAAATTAAATGATTTAGATCACTATTACTCTGACAGGAAGTTATGTTTCCAGAAGACTGTAGCATTTGCTGCAATATCTTATCTAATAAATTATTATGTTAATATGTAATAATAAATATTGTATAATAATATATAATAATAAAATAAATCTAATAAATTATCTAATAATAATAAATAAATTATCTAATAACTAATAAATAAATCTAATAAATCTAAATTATATATAATAATAAAATAATAAATGTATTGTTTAGTTTACAAATGACTTTAAAATTTTGTTTTCAGTTTGATTGTTGAATCCTTACATTTTCCTTTGTTTATCACCTCAATAACTTTAAAATAACGGTATTTAAATATGATCACGGCTACCGAAGTATCGATTCTCCTTGAATAAATTTCAGTGAAACTTAAACTTTCAATAAAAAATTATTTATTTTTGATCTTTAAAAAAAATATTTCCCTATAGGTAATTTTTTAAAGCTTCTCCACTTTATAGCCCTAGGTGAAGAGTTTCAGATGCTCAGGGATCATATTCACTTCCAGCAAGTGGTGTCTAAGGGCGAAATCCCCATAAATTAATGTTGCAGACCCTTAAAATGTTAAGTGCCATTATAAGATCATTTAGTAGACTGAAAAGGAGAAGAATATTAACTTATTTATCTGTTTGTATCCCACACAATAGAATTGTAAATAATAGTGGAGTAAAACAATGAAAAGAAAATAAGATAAAAATCCACAATATAATGCATGAAATTGGATAAGATGATGATCTGGGGAGAAACGCGCATAAGCGATACGTGAGAGCATCCCATGTCGCACCTCAAGATATAGAATTATATCGGAAAAGCCTAAATTACTCAAACGAAATAGGATTTTTCCCAAGGTGGAAGATAAATGAGAAATTTAAAAAATATAAAGTAATTTATCCAGATTTTATTTAATCTACCATTCAGATGATTAGGGAAAGACCTATGCTTTACCTGGCTGGTTTTCTTTTTTTTCTAAATTTGTATTCCTTTTTTATTAATTCAATGGCAGGACAATTAGAGCTGTGCGAGTACGACTACATGCATCGCTTTTGTTTCCTTTATAAGAAGAATTATAGCTATTGCCCCTATTTCTTATTGTAGTTTACCGTGCAACTAGCATTGATTGACTTTGGCGAATACGTATTTCATCTGACTCGTCTAAACCCAGACATGATGTACGTCCACCAAGATTCAGGATTGTTAAATGTGTCGTATTTCAAGTGGGATATTGACGATGAGACCGGTAAGCTTGTTATTTTAAGTGTTTACCTATTTTTCGTTATCTGTTCTTTTCTCTCTTCTGTTCTTATTCTGTTCTTGTCTTATCTATTCTTCTCTCATCAGTATCATTTTTCTTATCTGTTTTACTGGGTTTATTTTATCTTATCTGTTTTTCCTTAGCAACTAATCGTTTAATGGTTCGCAAACTTATAGGTTTCAAAATTTTACACTCGCTGTCCCCTCTTCTGGCTTAATTTACTTTATCCTACCTCACAATTTATGTTCGTTAAAACATGTGGTACTTGTGAGTAAGTAGCCTTTTTACTGTTCTCATAATCACATTAGGGGGATTCTTTTTCTAATCATAATATTGGATAACTTTCACCTGCTTTAATCGCTCTTTAGCTTTTTTTTATAAAAAAAAAAGTTTATATTTGATTTAGTTCTAAAAAGTAAATAATTTCGTATAGTTTCATTTTCGGCACTTAATTGGTGCTTGGATTTTTACATTCTCTTGATTTTTCAAAGTTCATTTTGAATTTCTTTCGTTGAAATGCAAGAGTTAGAATATTTCAATAGTGTTTTGTTGTGCTTTACCTTGTCACAGTTACATTCTCTTGATTTTTCAAAGTTCATTTTGAATTTCTTTCATGAAATACAAGAGTTTGAATATTTCAGTAATGTTTTATAGTGGTTTACCTTGTCACAGTTACATTCCCTTGATTTTTCCAAGTTCATTTTGAATTACTTTCCTTGAAATGCAAGAGTTGAAATATTTCAGTAGTGTTTTGTCGTGGTTTACCTTGTCACAGTTACATTCTCTTGATTTTTCAAAGTTCATTTTGGATTTCTTTCCTTGAAATGCAAGAGTTGAAATATTTCAGTACTGTTTTATAGTGGTTTACCTTGTCACAGTTACATTCCCTTGATTTTTCAAAGTTCATTTTGGATTTCTTTCGTTGAAATTCAAGAGTTGGAATATTTCAGTAGTGCTTTGTTATGGTTTACCTTGTCACAGTTACATTCTCTTGATTTTTCAAGGTTCATTTTGGATTTCTTTCGTTGAAATGCAAGAGTTGGAATATTTCAGTACTGTTTTGTCGTGGTTTACTTTGTCACAGTTACATTCTCTTAATTTTTCAAAGTTTATTTTTGGATTTCTTTCGTAGAAATGCAAGAGTTGGAATATTTCAGTAGTGTTTTGTTATGATTTACCTTGTCACAGTTACATTCTCTTGATGTTTCAAAGTTCATTTTGGATTTTTACATTCTCTTGATTTTTCAAAGTTCATTTTGAATTTCTTTCGTATTGATTGTGCTTAGTATGCTCTCCCCTGTGCATTTTCTGTGGCACTCCTTTACCTCCTTAGAATATTTGAAATACTTATGGGGGATGAGAACATCCACTAGAACTTGAAGGTGTATAGTCATTTAGGCGCGTGCTGCGGCTATTTTCTTGATAGACAGAACCTATTTTACATTTATGTGAGGATTGTATCATCTGCGTTGGAGTTGCTTAACTGTAGCGTTTTACAACAGATAAAAAGCATATAATACAGATTTCTAAGGGGCTTATGCTGCGATGGTAAAAATAGAGTTGGGAATTAGACTTGCCTTAATGATAGTGATGTATGTTAGAAGACAGTATTGCCGTATTTTTTAATTTTCTTGAATTTCTTTTGTAAAGATCAAATGTTTTCAATAAGCTTGCCTTTGACAGGCAGCATACTGGAAGACATTTTTGGAAGAAAATGAAGACAGACTAGCACAAGTACCAAATCTTTCGGTTACCAAGATATTGCTCAGTTTGACATTTTTATCATATACCTGTTGTCTTTGTGTTTCGCAAATCTATCGAAAACGAATAATATGATATAGAGGTTCATTTTACCCCTGTTGTAACAGAATATTTCTTCGAGTTTGATTATCTTAGAAATTATTCTGGTAGCAGCTAAGAGCTTCTTATATGTATTCTTATTTACTAATATACTATTCCGGAAATTTCCATTTTGTAGGGTGTTTAAAGGAAAAAATCGACAAGTTGTACACACAGCTCATAGTTCATGCGAAAAATATGAACGAAAAGAGGAATATTTACCATCATATTTCCCCTGCAAGGCTCTCTGGCCGAGAATTCAGGGAGATAGAGAGAAGGGAAAATACAACAAAATAAAAATAGCGACGAAGACCACACTGCCTTTCCATAACAAACAACAATAATACGAAGAACAAAAGGGAAATCTTTTTGTAAGACAGTGGAGATAATTTGAATGAATATTTCGGCCCTATGTCCAAGGGCCGTCCTCTGAAAGAAAAAAATATATAAAAGAAAAAAGGCTCACAGCAACATGCGACCAATAAAACCCAAAAAGTGAAAATATCCAAAACAGTCCCAGCATCCTTACTTCAGCGAAGATCAGTCCTGGTTGAACTTCGCTGAAGTAACGATGCTAGGACTGCTTTCAAATTTTCACTTTTTTGGTTTGATTGGTCGCATGTTGCTGTGAGTCTTTTTTCTTTCATATATTTTTGTCTTGCTGAGGACAGCCCATGGACATATGGCCAAAATATTCATTCAAATTATCTTCACTGTCTTACAAAAAGATTTCCCTATTGTTCTTCGTATTATTGTTGTTTACAACAAAATAAAAAATCCACATTAACTAAAAATAATTATGGATCGTCGTCTACTACTTATAGCCCACCGTAAGCCTAGCCACGGTGAGGTGCATGCGTAATAAACACGTTTCCTGCATGGCCCAGAGACATTTACTCCAGGAGCAGGGCGAGCATAAAAAAACAACAACAAGAGAAAAAGAATCATTTAGACGTCATTTTCTCAATTTGTTTGAAGGTACCAAAGGAGTTACGCTCTCTAGCTGACTTAGGCAGAGCAGTACAGGTAGCATGACTGGCGGTCAGAGGATTAAAATCTGATCTGAATGACTGCACAATGGGAATGAAATGTTGCCTAAATTGCGAAGATGATATGAAGGTTGATCAGAAACTAGAGATGGAAGAATTCTGAGGACCGCAGGGGCATTATAATTGAAAAAAAAGCGAAAGACATATGTGAGAAAATATAAAGTGACTTCTAACCGAGCAATGACTTAGTAGCAGAAGGATTTGCTTCAGGGAGAAGGTCCCTTGCACTAACGTATACATGGAAACTGGTTTCAGGAAGGAAGAAAGTTTTGACATTCACATAGTAAGGCAACAAGAGACTCGACAGAATAAACAATGAAACAGAATTTTTCTCAGGAAATTGTATATAGGTTCCCTAAGAATTCCGTTACTTCTAGATGTCTTCGTTTTAATTAGAATAATCTGATGCATTAATTAGCGATATTCATCAAGAAAAGAACGAGAAACCGGACACACTGGTCTCCAGGTCTACCAAGAGAACCCCTTGAAAGATGGTCAACCTTATCAGGCTCGGTTCTGAAATCAGTGCCGAGGGCTCTGTCGTCAGCGAAAGCAACTAGAACTTCCTAGTCCATAATAAGGCAATCTATATTTTTATTGTGTGGGAAGTTTTGAGGTGGTATAGAAGACAACAAGCTGTTGGTTTTTGGTTTATCACCGCAACAATAAGGCCCTTAACACAAATCAAGAATGGAACTGGCCCCAGAACTGAACCTTGCAGAACACCACACTCAGTTTCAGATGGTGAGCGGAAAAGAGGATCCTCGGAGATCGCTCTTCTAGACAAATAAGTGTTAAACCAAGTACAAGCATCCCCTCTTAAACCGCAGTGAAATAACTTAGAAATTATACATTTGGCGGGCGAACGAATCAAAAGGTTTTTGGATGTCTAAAAAATATAGCAACAAGAATCAATCCAGATTAATAGTTGAATGTAGAAAAATAAAAAAGGATATACAGTCTCTGTGGAATACTTTCTTCGGAACCTAGCTAAAAATCATGGAAAAAAAAATCTTGCTTCTAAAAAGACAAGTAGATGGGAAAATGTAGCTTTTCAAAAAATTATACTACATATAGTAAAAATATTGGCCGATAACTAGTTGGATCACCCCGAGATCCACCTTTATGTAAATCGATCACTTGCGCTAGCTTAAGTGAACTGGGACAAATTTAATTTTCAAAACACAAATTTACAAGTTTCATCAAGGGTAAAATAATCAAAGGAAGAATGAATTCAGCTAACTTGAACAAAGCCTAATATTAAAGAAAAATTAAATACAAACTAAGGGAAACATGTCTTATTTTTAATATTAATTTCTTTGTGAAAATTATATTGAACCTTAATTTTCTTTTCAGTTTTTTTTTTTTTTTTTTTTTTTTTTCATCGCCAACTGAAAACAAATATAGAAAGCAAGAAAGTAATAATGAGAAAAATTCTAATGTGTCCTGATTTACTTTGTATGTTGTTAAAATAGACTTCACCCCCTCCCTCCCCCCCCCCCGTGATCCTAAGTGATGCGTCGCTTAGTGTGAACAATTGATAAGACTGAAACAAATGAATATATTCCTCTTCTTTTTTCAGGGTCCTTAGAAGGCAATCGTCCTGTACCATTTAGATTAACTCCAAACCTGGCTGAGTTTATAACTCCATTAGCTGTTTCCGGTCCATTTACTGCAGCAATGATAGCAGCCGCAAGAAGCTTAAGCTACTCTCCATACAAACTTCAAAGTATTTTGAGAGCCATGCTTAGAGATGAGGTTATTGGCTGGCATAGAAAGGTTACCTTACTTTTGTCGCCTAATGTGCTATGTTTTTTAAAACGTTTTAAATTTAACCTTTGAAAGCTCATTTAAATAAGGAAAGTGGCAATAAAGTGTATTTTTAGAAACGGGGTCTATAGAGGGACTGAATCAAATACAAACGATTTTTTTGGACGAATTGTAATACTCGATGATGACTTAGTCGAGTTGTGAGATTCCCAGACATTATTTTTCTTCCTCTAGTTTTAAGAACGCCTGCAGTCATCCTTGGACATGAGCGTATAAATCTTTTGTTCCTCTAAGCACAAGGGGATAAAGTGCACACATCGATAATAGGACTTTAAATAGAAAATAATTTCTGAGACCACACTGGCTAATCATGACAAGATCAGCCTGATCTTGCCTGTTTTCCTATTTCGTTTCAGTGTTTGTTTTTAAGGTTTGGTTTTTATTTTATCTTTTGATCTTTATCTGTATTTTTTTATTATTTGCACTGAAGACGGTCATGCGAAGGTCATAACCGAAATATTTGTATAGTTCTCTTTGTTTTTTTTTCACTGGCTTTTATTAAGTTCGTTTATCTCTTCTTTACGACCCTTTCGTCTTAAAATAGAATCCTAAAAGGAGTCAAACTATGGCTTGTGCTTGTCAAAATATCATATGAGGTATCTACTTAGCTCCTCCTGGCCTTATTTAAAGGTATCTTAGCCTAAAGTGAGTATCATCTTTATATACTTTATATCTTCCTGGAATTGAGTATCGAAAAGACAGGAAAATCGTCGATGGATCGTTTACTAGTAGAGAATTGTGCAAGAAATCAAGAGGAGAGAAAACGTTATCGATCAAGGACGTAGCGATCATAGTTAAACTTGTCAGGATTCAGCACTAAGCAAAGTCGACAGAAAATTTGCCTCCTCTGAAGATGTTGATAAGCGAAGGTATGATAAGCGCACATGGGTGAGTTCGTTTTGTCTACGAAAGCTTATCGTAGATATGAAGAATGGAGAGACGGATTTACTCAGACATCAGTATACGTTACCTGTAATAAGATCCCTCCTTTACTGCTTTACATGAGTAAATAGGGATTCATGTCCGTTCCCGAATCATTGAGAATTCCCTTATGACAGTGTACGGAAGGTCGTTAGGTATTTGCAAGGTGAGACCTCCTCTTGCTGTCCTTCGTCAATACAATTACTTCAGCTTATATCGGGTATATACAGCAGCATATCATTACTATTGACCTGTACATTTCATTACAAGGTCTTTCGTGCAGGGTTGCCACTTATAGTATGAATTTGCTATTTTAGCACTATTTCATCATGTCTAGCACTGTAGCACGTGCTACGCTGAATGACCAAATAGTAGCAATACCTTGCTACTTTTTTTTTTTTTTTTTTTTTTTTTTTTTTTTTTTTTTTTTTTTGACCAAATAATGAAGATTTTGAAAAAAAGGCAGAGGAATTAACAAAAGACGTGGAGCGCCTTTTTCCCGTATTTGTTTCTAAAGATTGGCGCAAAGTTGATATAACAGAGATCGCCTTTTTGTCGTTTTTGTTTCTAAAGATTGGTTTTAAGTATGAAATAACCAGACATAAAAAGATGAAAAAATTGACCGAAAATTTATCCAAGTACACTTAAACGGACCATTCGAGTGCAGCGGTGCAAGCCGCGACACGCACCAAAAAAATTTTCACTGTAGCACCGAAAACTGTTTTGTATCGCGCAATTTTGGCCAGTTTTAGCATTTTAGGAACTTACCGTGGTGGCAACCCTGTTCATGTGGCCCAATAATATATCGCAGCCCATCGCATGCTAATTACAAATAGTTATAGGCAGTTGAAGAAGATTTAAAAAAGCGCATTAGATTAGATAAGATTAATCCTGGTACAATCCCTAAAAACGGACCGGATATCACAAGAAAATAGGGATATACCGTATATCCCTGATATACGCTAATTGAAATTAAGCTATTAATTGAAATGAGGGCTGATAGTTTGCCACTGGGCCAAAGAAGAAAGTTTATGGGGAGTGAGAAGTCAAAGGCTGGTCCTTATTTTTGTCCTATGTGTGGAGGTTTAGACGAGAGCGTGTATCACTTGATGTGTGAATGTGAGGAGCTGGGTGATTGGAGACTGGAAGTGTTTGGTAGGGGGGATTATAATTTTGAGTGGTTGGTGAATGTGTGTGCGTATGAGTGTTTTATGGGTATGAGAAGTTTGGCACGAGTCCTTTGTCTCGCGATGAATCATAGAAGTAGATTTCTGTAGGATTATGTTAGGATTTGTGCAATTTCTTTGTAATTGTTCTTTTTTTTATATTTTTTTGCCATGGCCTATGGGCTTTTAGCGCAAATAAATTATATTCTATAAATTGGTCAGTTTATTTATAAAAAAATAAAATATCAACGATTAAAAATTTGTCTGCAAAATCACATCAACCAGAAGTCATATTTATATTAGCTGATTAACCTTAGTTTTGACTATTTTTGGCCAACAAAGTTGCGCCCGCTCTTCTACATCCCAGTCTATTCAACGCTTCCATGTTTACCTCCTCCCAAGAAGTTCCACTTTCCCTTAATCCTTTCTTACGAACGGTTTTTTTTTGGCCCTAGATGGATGGCCGAAAAGGACGATCTTTGGCAATCTGTCATCCTTCATGTACAAAACGTGTCCTAGCCATCTCAACCATTATAACCCTAGAAAGCGGGTTCTGTTACTTAATTATTTTGTCCATATCAGACTTTCCTTGATGGTTGGGCCTTAATTGAACCTATTAAATAGCAACCAAACTATTAAAGCTAGAAATAAAATTGTTTTCAGAATATATATTATGCTTTAGACTATAAATGTTCTACAGAAGTGGTGAATATAAAGCTTCCTGACAATTTTTTTTCTAACAGGAATTGCTGCTGACGAAATATATCGCTAAACTGTGAAACCGTCACTTTAACACTAGGTTTCTTCAAATGAATTGTTTTACACAGGATAGACTCTAAATGCCTTTTTTTCAATCGATCCAACATAACATGCAGCGACATTTACTTTAGGATATGGCAACTTCAAATACTCTAAGCTTATATTTTGAGCTTCGTGTAATTTTGGACCTCCCGATTTTCACCACTCCCAAAGAAATACTCAATTCCTTGGAACCGAACATTCGCCAAACGTTCAAAATATACATTTGACATGTACCCAGTAATTAATTTCTGAAATAGGACCCTTGGGGGGGGGGGGTACTATAATAGAAAAACCAAAATGATTAAAATTATACACACAGAGTGCAAGAAAACAAAGTAAAACTGTGATAATCTTGATATTTTGGGGAGACGGCTCCAAAGGAACCCTTCCTGGGTACGTGCCTATTCTACATATCTTTGTGCTCAAATACAATTCCGTTTACATTTTTATGCTAATTCTTAATGGTAATTGGAGTTTTTGGTTAAATTGTGTGTCTTTTTTATTTAATTGATTAAAACACCGAAAATTGAGCTTACTAAAGTTGAACTTTCGAAACTAATCGGTTCGACACGGAGCTGAGCCTGTTTCACGCACTTCTCGGTTTCACCGTGACGCCCAAAATGGAATGGGAAGTCTTTAGACTATAACACAATGCTGGAAACAATAACATGTGATTCACAGGCGAAAATACAAAATGCATTTAGCCATATCCATGTCATTGTTAGTTCAATTGGTTGTATAAGTATTAACTTTTTGTAGACATTGTAATCTGTAGTCAAATAGGCGAATACACGTCAATAGGCGAATACACGTCGGAACTCCTGCCCGACGGCAGGAGTTCCCAGTCGTGGTTTGCTCTTTGTTGGGTTCCAGCTGAAAGAAGAAGAAGAAAAAGAAGCCAAAGGCTTTTTCACACGCATTTCAATGCATGGCTGTGTTTGTGCGTGTGTGTTATTAGCTTCAAGGCTGTAATTTCTTTCTGGTTTTCAGAGATGCACTGATAAAGATGGATATCCACCTGAGAAGGATACGGATCCAGAAATAATAATTACAACAGTATCAAAAGCTGTTAGTCAGATAATGAACAGGCTTCAATCCTTGTCGAACTACGATGGGACCGATAACAAGGTAACTAAGTGTAGATGTAATCTCTCTCTCTCTCTCTCTCTCTCTCTCTCTCTCTCTCTCTCTCTCTCTCTCTCTCTCTCTCTCTCTCTCTCTCTCTCTCTCTCTCTCTTTTCCTCCTTTGTTTTGCAGTACTTGAAAAAAGATGTTAGCGCCGAAAATGAAAGATTAATTTGAAGATTCACTCATTTGTAAACTACAGTTTGTAGCTAATATTTTCTGTTAATATTTGTGTAATTACTATTAAGGCACTTGAATAGCCAAAGACATAATTGTCGCTGGATGGTGACTATCATGGCCATCTGGACATTGGAAATAAATTATATTTGTTGTTAAAGATGTAATGAGAATTTCTATTGTTTACTTGAAATGTTGTCAGAGATACCATTAATAAAGGGGAGTTCGGGCTTTGTTCTACTCCCTGAGCCCTAAAAATCGATTAAATATGAGTATAAATTGATAATCTTTCTAGAAAACAGGGTCTAAATAAGATTTGTCTTTGGTCTCCCTCCTTCTTCTTCTGGGGGAATTTCTTAGATCTTGACCCGTTGCCAGAGGAAAATGTAATACGTTTAGACAATATGATTTTAGATTCTTTCATTGTTCTATTTTCCTCATTTCAAAAAAAAAAAAATAATAATAATAATTTAACAGACTATTCTACTTCGGTTTATTTTTTTGCTGAAGCATCTTGCCTCTAAATATTTAGGGTCGTGTTTTGTTTGAGTTGGTCACATAAATGTCTAAGTTAGTAGGCTACTAGCATACTTTTTCTCGTGCATACTTGCTTACTGATAAAGCCATGGACCTCAACTGTGGAAAACACATACCATTATTTAACATACCTTAAAAATTGTTTTGTGAGCCTCAGCGTCTGGGATGCCAAATGGACACTTTTAGTGGCTTTTGGACACTTTTTCACTCTGAGGGGCACGGGCTCACTATTGGGTCAAAAAGGCAGCTTTTTGAAAAAAAGGACACTTTTTGGACACTTTTCCAAATCAAAAACCAAATGTCTTTATTTTCTTTTTTTTATAAATACGACTGCTTTTAATTTGTACTTTACTTTTAAGCTTTGGTAACGTCTTGGGGATTTTTCTTATAGATGTTTTTGCGCACAGGTTTTGGACACTTTTGTCCCTAAAAGTTTTGGCAATCCTGCTCAGTGTTGGCTGATTGCCGTAAAGACAAAGAACCCACTAAAGAATTTTCCCTGCACAACAGTGAACTTCCAAAGCTACCAAACTACTCAAATGAAATTTCCTCAAAATTTTGTTAAAAATTTATAGGGGATCTTGAATGTGTCAACAGTTTGTAAAGCTAACGAGAGGTTACTTTAAAATAAAGTAATATATAATCTTTACTACGCAAAGTGCTGTCTATGAATGCGCATATAGCGTAGATAATACGTCCCCTGTTTTGGAAAAGTTGTCAATCAAAGCGGGTGGTACCGAAGGGAACTCCCAAAACTGTCAAATTTCTCAAATGATGTCTCCTTTGACCTGATTTTTAAGTTTTCCTAGAAGGTAGGCTACTAGAATTTTTGGGATGTTTAATAATAAAATCCTATAATAATAAAATAAAATTATTTTATTATATAAAAATAAAAATATAAAATAATAAAATAAAATTAAAATAATAAAAATAAAATTCTAATAATAATAATAATAATAAGATTCCTTTTCTGTAGTTTAATAATAAAATTCTACTACGTTTTATTGAAGAAAAAATTATACTTTCTAATGATGTAAGTTTCATTGAATTTGACTATTTTCGGAAAAAAAGAGGGAAGTTAAATGTGTTTTTTTCTAAGATTTCCGGTGATTAGGTGCCGGTTTTAAGTTTTCTATCGTTTACTGTATTTCTGCCAAATATTTGTATATTTTGTATGTTACAAATGTTTGATTGAACGATAAATGAACCAGAATCTGAAAGAACCTTTTCAGATCTCTTATCCTAACTCTATAAGCTATGACAAGACCGCCCAATCACATCTAAATGGTTTGGCTACAGAGATTAAAAAGGTTTATAATAGACGAGATTGGGTTGTTCTTTAAGGTACGACATCGCATTATGTTCAACCTACCCTAGAAACTGCCAAGGGCATGTACATACTTAAGATTTTTATATATTTATTGCGAAATGAAATTTATTTTCAAAATATTGTTTTATTAAGCATTTACATACCGTTTACCTGATTTATATGTATTGAAAATTTTCGTAGGTTTCAAGCTTAGTTTCGGCAGCGAGTACGCAGGATAAGTTATGTCTTATGGACCCAGCATGGCATCCGTGGTTATAGGCAGCATTATCTCCGAGAATGACTATATATAAAAGAACTGAATTTCAAAAATTTGGTTTGATCGTATATTCTTGTGAATCTATTACCTTGCTCTGCTATGTGAAGAATGTAACTCGTAGCCAGAGCTGGGGAAAAATATTTAAATTTGTTGGATACTCGTGCTATCTGTGTTTTTTTTTATGTAGCTCATGTCTGGATAATGATAAGCCAAAATAGGGCTTTCTTTCTTCATTTTTTATAGCTTTTTTATTCTAGTGTATGTTTTTTATAGTGTTTAATCATGGCTATCATTAATGTAGTACTAATTATATTATATGTTTCTATTCTTATATGTCTAGTGCTCGCTTTTTTCCGATAAGGTTCATTCACTCTTTGTCTTAAATCTTTATTGTCGAAAGAATGCAGTTGATCCATAGTTTGGAAGTGACATTAAGTAGTATGTGTGGTAGTCAAGAAACCTTCTGTTAACTTGTTTGCAATTACTTTCAGACTTCCAAAATCTAACTACTATCTTCTGAAATAAAAAAATTTCTGGGCGCCATTGAGTTTTCTTTATTTTTTCAAATAAATTACTACATATTAGAAAAAATACAGAAATATACAGGTTGAGGTAGAACGTGGTAATTAATATATTGCATAGATTTTTTAACTAAAAATTAGAGCTGATTTATTTTAAAGCTCTAGTCCAACTCCAAAACTGATAAACCAAAGACCATGTGTCTGTTCTGCCAACATACTGGTCTACTTTTGGTTACTATAGTAATTAAGGTCACAATTACTATATGGAGGGAACGAGCCGAAGGATCTATATGAAACATATAGGGTTTTTACTGTTAAGTGTTAGAAGGTATTTTTGTTATAATCAGAGTGTTGGCTGACAGTTTGTGTGTTAAGTGGTCATCATGTATAGGGGAGGAAAATTTATAGCCCACAGATGGCATAATCACTCGTTTCAATGGTCAGCTTGGAATAAATGTTAAATGAGTATTCTCATAAAATTTAACGCGTTTGAAACCGACATAGAAAAAGAAGCAAGTTTTGTCAAGAAAAGGTTATTTCAAATGCTCCAATCAAACGCATTAAGCTGTTTCTAAGTACTCAAACCTAGAAATTAACATTGGAATTGCTCAAAGGCAATCTGTGTAATCCATTAAAAGTATAGTAAGTATGACGGCACTAGACCCCTAAGGTCTAAACCGGCGGTGCTGATCTCCGTTTCGTGGCCCTTCAGCCAGGAAGTGCAATGGGGGGCCGGAGGCCAGCCATCCTGTGCCAATTCATTAAAAGCATGAATAGTAACTGAAAAAGCACAAGTTAAATCTACAAATGTGTCCAGGCAAGGTTTTCCAATTGTCAGAAACTATGTAATTCTTCAAATTTTAGTTGCTTCCACCCGTCCTTCAGAAGGAAATAGGGGCTCTTCGGGAAACCTGGTTAAATTTCACGAGAAATGTTGAATTGGAATTTGTCTCCTATTTTAAAGTAGCAATCCGCAAGCTTTCAAACACTAATGGGGAGCTTATTGCATGCCAAGAACAAAAACTGCTTGATTAAATTGTCCTTGGGTGACTTTAAATCATCGTCCTATATCTGTATAGGTTTTGCAATAATGCATGTATCATATAATATTAATTAAGTTTTTAGGCTTTTAATCTTGTATGAGGATAATGTTCATTATATCCCCACTGGACATATGTCCTTTCTTTGGCTGCTATAATTCTTGGCGCATATTTGTGACTACATTCTTCGTTGTATAATTTTGCAATTCTTGGATATCTGTTGGGGTTACGTGAGAACAAAATCTTTTTCTCCTGCTGGAAATCCAAAGGGCACACTCTTGAATTATCTGAAAAAAAATGCTAATTTCCAAAGGTAAAATTTTAGTTCAGTGGCATTTTTCTGACACCAAAAGCTGCGCTAAATGAACAAAAACTTTCAGAAGTGGGTCAAAGGTCCAAATTAAGGTCTACTACTACTACTACTAACAACTCATCGCAGCATCAAGCACCAAATTAAGGTCTGGGGAGTATTATTTGATATAATTGTAGCTTAGGGGCTTTTTGGTAACTCCGCCATTGTTCTTGGTCTGCATTCCAAATTAGTGCCCCGAAAAAGCTTTTTAGGGTCTTATAATCGAGTGTTTTCTGCTTGTAAGGCTCTAAAGGTAGCTCGTTCTGGAAAGAAAGTTTTCAGCTTTGAAATAACAAGCTGAGTACAGCTAGCCCTTAAAGTACGCGTAATACCTCATTGTTTAAATACCTCTACCTCTTAAACGTTAGCACAGGGGGGGGGGGAGGGGAGTGAGGTGGATAGCCCTTGTGCCTTCTCTAAATATTAGAGTTCTCATTATTTCCCCTTATAACTTCCTTTATTTTATATACAGTTTGGCAAATTAGTTTAAAGGCAGTGCCATGAAATCCCCCCCCCCTCTCTCCTTAGGCCACAATCCAATGTAAATGGTTTCTATTTTAGAGACTACCTAACTTAATCATATCTACTTTGCATTAAATTCGTTGCGTCAATTGAGGGAGAGGGCATTTGCTAGATTTTGAAAAATACCTTGTTTTGTATTTTCATTGATTTTTGCCATTTTTGGCGAAGAACTAAAAATGGTTGGGGAAAAACTAATAGCTTTTATTTCCTTCCCCTGCCCCCTTAGATTTTCAAAATTACATTTTGCCCTTCCCAATAAACATTTTCGTGAGTCAGAGCTACAGCATCAGCACAATTCTAAATAAATTATCCTAATTTATTTACACTCCAATTTTGTATATTTTCCTCATTCTAATTCTGCAAAAAAAAAAAAAAAAAAAAATGACAAATTTAAAAACTTTTTTTTTCGCTTTTATGAAAAATAGCGAAATCGCCAGATAAGCATTTTCGTTTTAGATGTAGTGATATGAGATGGAAGCTGCGAGCCATGTGAGTGGCAATTTATAAAAATTTACCAATTAATGCTGGCTATGATTAAATTAAAAAAAAAACAGGTGTTTTCAGCTGAAATTATGGAGCAACATTAAAACTTGAAACGAAGAAAAAATTTTCCGTATGTAAGGTGGCCATCCTCCACTCCTTCCTCAACCCTCGCTCTCTACGCTAAAGTCTGATTGTTCTTTAAATATACTTCTCGTTCATCTTCAACGGCCCTTGTGTTTCAGGAGTCGTTCTAAGAGAATTGTGACAAAAAGTCAAACTTTAGCGTAAAAAGCGAGAGTTGAGGAAGGGGCGTCCCTCATATATGGAATTATTTCTGTTCGTTATAATTTTTAATGTTGCTCCTTAGTTTCAGTTGAAAAAGCAGGTTCTTTGTATTTAATTACTGGCCGTTTTTTAAATCATGCCTGGAAATCTGCTCTTTCTATAGGGCCCGATTCGCTCCATACTTACAGTCCGTTACCACGAACTGTTTGAGAATCTCAAAGGCTTGCCATTATTCTCTTTTCTGTTTGAGTGATAATCCGTTGCATGTTATCGGGCTTGTTCAACTGCATATCGTAAATTAGTTTTTGATAATTATTTGTAAAATAATTTTAATATTGATAGAAATGACCAATACCATGCTGGGGTAGCGAGAGGTCCTGGTATCTTAACTCCTTTGTCCCTGGGGTTTTTTAGAACTAGCAGTTTTCAAAAATGAGAGAGACACTTCGAATATTGTTTTGAAAAAAAAAATACTTTTATAGGTCATTTTGCCTGTATCAAAGAGTATGCCAGGCACTTTCAAGAAAAGAATAAATAATCTTGATGAATAAAGCCTGAGCATTAGCCATACTTATTCACAGGTTAGTTTTGTAATGGAACGCATACTTTATAAAAAGCTATGAGAGCACTTTTACTAAAGGACAGTCCGATGAAACTTCATGTACTGAACTTGTCTTGAACGCCATTTTATTTATATGCAAATTATTCGCATAACTGGAAATATCTTGGTTTGCACACTATTGATAGTAAATGAGATTTGCCCTCATAAGATATTAAAAAGTACAAAGGATCGTAACGAAAATGAAGCCGCATTAGTCAGCCGCAAATTATAATCGTTTTCCAATTTAAAAAAAAAAAAAAAAAAAAAAAAAACGTCCCTTACAAAATTTAAATGAGCGGTTAGGCTAAAATAAAAACGAAATCTGACTTCTCTCTAGAACTTAATCTGAACTTGGCTGCCTGAGGAGTTCACAACTTTATAAATCAGATGGGTGGAAAAAATTATTTTGAGAATGCCCATACACCAGATTTGAGAATGTACAACGCCGATGTTAGGAATAATCAGAAAAAAGCGGAAGCATTGATCGAAGCTTTTGAAAACACCAACAACTGGTTCACACCCGAAAGTTTACAAGTATGAGAAAACGGAGCACGAGAATAGTTTGGCATCATCTTATAAAGAAAGTGAACTGAGATTCTATCTGAATAATACAGATATTGACTCCTACCCAGGACTTGAAGAAGAATTCTCCCGAATTGCTAGTAGAAGCAGGACCTAATTACAAAACACTACTGTTAGATGTCTAGCATTGCATGGAAAGTAAATTTCTTCCCAGAATCCTGGAAGATATTATTATTAAACCTATTGGAAAAATTAGTTGACCTCCAAACTGTCGAAATTTTGCAGATTTAAATTGCTGTTACCGACCTTTGAAAAAAAATGGAAAAGCTGGCGCAGAAAACCCTAGAGTGATTTTTGGAATTGAAGAAAAATAAAGTGAAGTATATAAACAAAGTATCTAAGAAGCTTAGCCCAGACTCTCCAGCAGGATTCCTCAAAGATTGAAACCTCTAAAGATTGGATCATTCTTGGAAATGATGTGAGAAAAGTGGCAATGGAAAAAAATCTTCTGGGGTCCTAATGGACTTTGAAGGGGCATATGAAATTGTCCAGAACGCAAGTTAACAGAAATTATGTATTCAACAGACATCTCATTAGGCTTTTAATAATTTATTATAAGCCAAAAAACAGGCCATACAGAATAGTATTCTTAATTACACTCCACAAGAAAAATAACATAAATATCAAGTTTCACTCATTGATGTCAACGCTTCATTTACATATTTACATAACTGCCTGATTGTCCTTTTTACAGTCGTTTTCAGGATCCCCGGGAACACCAAGTTACCACCCACAAAAAAAATTTACCTTAATAGATAAAGTTGCTGGCACTCGGTGAGAAAATGGGCCACATCCTCAATACCTAGGTTACAACTGGGGCAAGAGTAATCCGCATCTGCATCTGGGGCCACCCTTTTTCTTTCAAATACTCGTGTTCTATTTTTTTAGTGGCAGGCAATTCGCTCGGATCCGAAACCAAGTCCTCAATGTCTCCCCCGGTAATCCTAGTTTAAAATAATATTCAAATCTAAATATCTCTTTTACATGGGAATAAAACTTCAATGTTTCAGATGTTTTAACTGTCTGGGTCCACATTTGGACTTCCTGGTCTTTTTATTCTTTCTATAATCATAGCCAAAAACGACACACCCTGATCTGAGGGTCCTAGCCACCCATTCCAAATATAGGATCCTAATCCTAATCCATCTAAAACACTTTTTGTTTGATACGGCCACGATCTTTCACGGTTCGACCTTAGCACCTCCACATAAGCTGCTTTTGCTAACCTATCTTCTGGCAGACTTAGAACTTTTAGCCAGTACCGGATCATCTTTGCTAATCTACTCATTCTCAGCGAAAATATACCTAGGTCACTTTTTATTGCCTGATTGTGGGTCGTTACGTGAAGACCAATTAATCTCTTAAAGTGTTGCAGCTGAATTGATTCCAATTGTGGTGCCGTGTCATGCCTCCAGAGTTCAGCTCCGTAATGGATAGCAGGCAAAACTTTAGAATTAAAAACATATTTATGCATTTTTATATCTTTTATACTTGAAAGCCTTGAATTACGCAAAATGGCAGCTGAAACTGCTTTCCCTCTCTTAATCATCTCTTTTGCTTGCTCTTTCCATCCTCCTTTTGCTGAAAGTGTTACTCCCAAATATTTAAAATTTTCGCTCTCTTTTACTTTTTCACCTTTATATAATAAAATTCTACTTTTTGGTCATCATTATTCACCGAATTCCTCTAAAAACCACAGTCTCAGTCTTTTTGATATTCAACACTAGTTTCTTTCTATCTAAATATTCTTCTAATATACTCAATAAGATTTGGAGCTCCTCTGGTGACTTGCCTATCAACACCGCATCATCAGCAAAAAGCAACAGAGATAACGTCAGGTTCCCTAGTGACACCGTCGGGGCCCATTCCTTTTTAAAATGGTCAACAATATCATTTATATGCAACGTGAACAACCTAGGCGAAATACTACTACCCTGTTTTACTCCTTTTCTAATTTCAAACGGCGACGATAATCCCTTCCCTAAAACTTTAACTATATCAAATGTCTTTCTATACATATCAGCTAGTATCCTAACGACAAGTCTAAATTACCTGGAGCCCCCCCCCTACACAGCAGTTTAAACTGAAGACCTTACGCTTAATTGGCTAATAAGAGCTAGATTTCGTGACTATAAATTCTCAAAAGGCTTAGAAGTACAGATTGGTCCAAGTCTGCAAAGGTATTGGTGGAATTCTATCTAAGGCACATGAAACCAATAACTTCCCGTACACAAATACGGAATAGTTGCCTATGGTTCATGTGACAAGACAATACTTGACAAACTGGAAAAACTGCAAAATAATATGCTAAGAATTGTATTAGGTCTGCATTACTTCACATCAGCAGAAAAAACAAGAACATTTTCTGAAGCAACGACAATAATGGCAAGGTGTATCAATGTTACAAATACAATCTACAATACTTTACAAATTTCCAGGTCTGTGGCGTCAGTCGCCTGACATTTAATGAAATTTCTGCTCAAAAGGATAGCTTCATCGAGTCATTGTTGATTACTGCCAGCAGAAATAAAATGAAGCACAGAGCAGACCAATTCCACCCTCCATTCACACATTGTTTTATTTCCTAACTCTAAATGATAAATAAAATTGATTTTGAAACACCAGACAAGGACATTCTCTTTGTTTGATGTATATTACTTAGTCTCCAAAAAAAGACCACCGGGCACGCTTGGGGAGTGGGACAAAAATAGACGGTACCGTCGCAGTGGACCCGGAGGAAACCCTGAACCACATTCTTAAAATCCATTTCAAACACCCTGAAGAAAGTAGTCCTATGCCAGCTTACTTTTTAAACACAAATACGGGGAGGTGCTGGCGCCACGGATTATGAGGGAGGACTGGGTCAAAAAAGCTGTGGATGATTTTCAGCCTTGTAAAGGCCCTGGAGCCAATAGGGCTTGCCTCATAATGCTCCAGAAAGGATAGGAAAAAATATAAACCTATTAAATTGGTATTGCTAAGAGATGGCTTCTTCTGGGCTATGTCCTCCATATATGGCTCAAGGACAAAAGTGTTTTCATACCCAAGCCAAGGAAAGAGGATTACTCAAACCTATGGTCTTATAGAATGATTACGTTAACCTCCTTTCAATTAAAAGTAATGGAACGATTGATCCATTGGTTCTTGATAATTAATCCGGAGCACAAGAATATGATATCTGATAAGGAGGCTCTATAGACGCAGAGGTTCACCAATTGATGTGACGTATTTAGCAAGCCTTAGGATGTAAAGACTACGCATTTGTTATACTCCTTGACATAGAAGGAGCATCTGATAATACCACCTTTGAATCCATAGAACTGACCATGGAGGAAGGGATACTAGATAAAACTGTTTAGAAATGGAATCCCCATGTGCTCAGGAATCGACAGCTAGTTGTAGAGCAAAGGGAATCGAGAAATAAAAACTGTTCAGAAAAGATATCCACAGTGGGGGGTGGGAGGCTAAGGTCCCTATATATGTTCAGCCTGGTCATAAATAGTTTGTTGAATTTGCTATAACAGCGATCCGGATACTGCCTGGCATGTGCAGATGATCTAGTATCCCTATTAATAGAATAGCATCTAAGAACGCTGTTTGAATTGGAACAGCATATGCTCGAAGAAATCCCAATTTGTTCACAGAAACATAGACAACGTTTAGCTCTGAAAAGAGGGAAGTAGTAGTATTTGTCAAAAAGCGGAAATAACAAGTTCCCTTTGCTCTAAAAATGTATGATCACTCGTTATCCCTGAAAAAAAGGGTGTATTACCTAGGAGATGATAATTGTTCACTGGCAGAATTCGAAAGCTCACTGCTGTGAAAAAAAAAAATCACGAAAAGCTATATATATCCCTAATTGAATTTCAACGAATGCTGGTTAAAAAGCTATAGCTTGACTCTTAATAAGATCATATACTTAAATATAAGACGGCAATCAGACCGATTCAGTCGTATGGATTTTCTCCTTTCTTCCCTGTTTCTCTGGCCATGGAGCCTTTCGGGGAAGGGGGGGTTTATATTTTGTGATTACATTTTGTTGAATAGTGGATTGCTAATATTAGGATTTTAACCCGTAGAAAATTTTCTAGAGGAAAAATCAATAATAGGTGATGTCAGATTGCAGATAAATAGTCAGTGGGCCCAAAGATAACAGATACGAAATGGGAAAAATGAAGGCCGTGTCAACATCTGTAACTCATTGCTACTATGCAGGGAGCTGTAGGTGCCGAAGGATAATCTTATCCAAACAGTAAAACCGGTGAGGCAATTCCAGATTGTCATAAAGGACAGGGAGGAAGTGGAGCAGAAGATAAGCCTTTCGGGAGTGCATCTTCTTGAAAACCTGTTAAGTTAGCCTTTTTGCGTGTTGTTTTAAGTACAACTCTGGAGATAAATGTGTTCTAGCGCGTCGTTTTAAAACCCATGAGGGAAAGGATATTTTCTTTGACATTTTTCAGGAGAGAAAGCTGTCTTTTAACCGAAATTAATTTAAAAAAAACTTTTCTAAAAATAAGTTTTTAAAAGAAAATTAAAGACCATTTTAAACTTAAGCTCAGAATATAAAAATACCTTTTAAAATTCAAACTCAAAACGACCAGAAAATACTATTAAAGAATAAATGAAACCCAAAACGAACAGAAATTAAATAAACAATCAATGCAAACAAATATACAATAGATATTGATGTAAATTAATAAATAAATCAACTAGTCAAACTTAAATTGAATATGCATATCAAGCTTGAAACGAACAAAAATCTCTACAAACAAGAGTTTGGGTTTTATCTCCTTCTCTCACTGTAAGTCTAAAACCTACTGCGTCATTGGCGCTTTACTGAAAAGCAATTTTATGACAAATATTTTCTTTTGTACTTAATATTGAAAATAAACATTAAAATTATAGTAAAATTTTGAACTGATGAGCTTTCAGCAATTAATATCATTTTACATCAAATATTCAGTTTAATTTATTAGTTATTTCTAAGGTTGTTAAAGACGAATATAGTTTCACTACAAACAAGCATACTGCCTCCTTCCTTAACTGTAAATAAAAACCAAAAGACTACTGCGTCATTAGCACTTAACTGAAAACAAATTATTTTACAAATATTTTATTTTCCAGGTCTTATAGCATTGACAATAAACATAAAATTACAGTAAAATAAATTCTTGAACTGATGGATCTTTCGACAATTAATATCATAATACATCAAATATTCAATTTGATGTTGTTTGTACTTTCCAAGACTGTTCAAGACGCATATAGTTTTCAGTAAAGCGCCAATGACGCAGTAGGTTTTAGACTTTACAGTGAGAGGAGGAGGTAATACCCAAACTCTTATTTGTAGTGATTTTTGTTCGTTTCAAGCTTGATTTGCATATTCAATTCTTATTGGGTGCATTTGGGGAAAAAGGGGCGTGGGGGGGGGGGGCTAGTTGCCCTCTAATCTTTTTTGATTCGAAAAAACTGAACTAGAACTTTCAATTTCCAATCAAATGAGCCCCCTCTGAAGTTTTTGCGGTTATCCCTTCAATAAGAGCTATATAGTCCCCCAGGGCATAACCTACAACGCCTGCCCTCGGGCCCTGGGGGGCTGTGTCGACCCCGGAGTTTTCGTTATATGGCCTTTGAACTATTTAAAAAAAAGTCTATCTCAAAGTTCTTATTGGATGGGTTTGAGGAAAAAATGATGTGGAGGGGGGATAGGTGCCCTCCAATCTGTTTTGACTCTCAAAAAGTGAACTAGAAATTTTAATATCCAATCAAATGATGCATCTTTGAAGTTAATACGAGCATCCCTTCCATCAGACCCATATATGCCCCCAGGGGATAACCTATAACGCCTGCCACCGGGCCCTGGGGGGTCGTGTTGACACCGGAATTTTCGCTACATGATCTTTGAACTATTTTGAACAAAATAGCAATCTCAAAATTTTAAAAAGATAGATTTTGAAAATATCTTTTGACGCTAAAAAAGTGAACCAGAAATTTCAATTTCTAATGAAATGAGCCCTCTCTGAAGTTTATACGGGTTTTCCTTCCATGTGAATCACATATGCACTCGGGGCATAACTTATAACCCTTGCCCTGACGACTGGGGGGGGGGAGTGTCCTGCTCAAACATAAAATTTCCAGAACTTTCAACGACGTGGAGCAAACTGGCTATCTCAAAATTTTGATTGGATGTGTTTGGGGAAATGGTGGGCGTGGAAGGGGTGTTAGTTGCCTTCCAATCCCTTTCGACTTTAAAAAAGGGAACTAGCCATGTAAATTTCCAATCGAATGAGCCCGTTCTGAACTTTCTACGACAACACTTTCTATAAAAACTTTATGGGCCCCCAGGGCATAACTTACAATCCTTGCCCTGAGGGCTGTGGGGGGGGGGTTATCCTCAAAGGCCGAATTTCTTGAATTTTCACCTACGTTGAACAAAATGGATATCTCAAAATTGTGCTTGGATGTGTGTGGGGAAAAGGTGGGCGTGAGAGGGGGGTTAGTTGCCCTCCAATCACTTTCGACTATTAAAAAGGGCACTAGCCCTTTGAATTTTCAATTGAAGGAGCCCTTTCTGAAGTTTCTTCGACATAGTCAAGGACCCACGATTAAGAAAGATCGCTAAAAAATAGTTGCGAGGCTTCAACGAGCTAAAGTAGGTTTGAATATGAAATCTAGGGCAGAAACAAGCGCTGAAAACGAATAACTGGCGGCAAATCAAAAATTCCTTGCATCAGTGGCAAAAAGGGCGTATCTGCAGAAATAGGAAAAAAACAAAGATTTGGTATATTTTTATTATGGAGAGCTCTTTTGAACATTCTGTCAGGTAGAATATCTCTCCATGAGTGCAATTTCTTATCAAATTCCACTAATGAAAGATTGCAAAAGTAGAGGGAGAGTATTATATCTCCATTCTACTTTTCACATTTACCTTGCCTTAATTTGCAGTTGCAAGCATTAAGAATTCACGAGTTCCTCAACTGACCGACATTAGCGAGAAATAGCTATACTTTGTGCAATACTAAGTATTTTGCAAGTTCTCTCCACTCCCCCACCCTAACTCCCCCGATGTGACCTAGATCTTTCTACGCTCGGACACCCTCTTTGTGCTACACTTATGCACCCAGCGGAAGTTTTACGGGAGCGCTACCTAGCAATGCGATCTCATTGCACGAACGTCAATATCATCACCTTTTTTGTATAATCGAAGATTTTAAAGCCAACAAAGGACTGACTAACTGTTAAGTGAAATAGCTGATATTTCGGTTTTGCAGCAGTTTCACTACACAGGTAAGGATTCCAGTACTTTGTATGCGTTCATCTGCAGGAGAGTGATGTGTTTGATTGTAATGAGGGGCAGTGGATTTGAAAAAATTGTGTTTAAGTCTGGAATCCTTTTAGAAGGAACGGCTAGAAAAGTTATGACTGAAAGCCGTATTACCCTGCCTTTTCTGCACATGTCAATATGCTTGAAGCCATCACCCAGCTATACTGGGAAGCATTTGAGAATTTTTGCGAAGGTCAGGAACATGAGGGTTGTACAACAATTCTTAAAGAGCTTAGTAGTGTTCTTCAGAGATCTAAAAATTCTGACAATTTTGCTGGTGTTGTTGAAGCAATCAAGGAGAAACTAGAGCTTTTATCTCCATGGCTGGAAAAATTTGAAGGGCCTCTCGAGACAGTATTCAAAATCACAAGTTTTGGAAGCAGTACAAGAAGTTTATGATTGTTTTCTGGTAGCTCCATCATGGTGAGCGCTCCGGCTGTTGGTCTGACCACCTTCTAGGTGCCAAATTAATGCCACCCTTCACTGTGCTGCAGGCCATCACAAGTATGCAAAATGTCTGATACAGTACATCTTGGAGATGAGGAACCTGCCAGATGAGGTGCAAGACTTATTTGAAAGAGGCCTATTTAATATGAAAAGGTGACCAGGCTCGTTTAACCTTGTGTCGCCGGATCATACTATTTAATCCACCCTTAATCTTGATTCGAAAATAAATTCTGGTCTGGTTGGTGTTACAACAAGCCAACTAGCAGTCGCAAAGTGGATTAATACTCTACCTTTTGTTGCCTCAGTTTTGACTACTTTGTATGACCTTATTAATATGGATGAAACTTCAGAGTTTGATTCTCTATATCACGAAGATAGCTCGAAATTTAAAGGAAATCAGATGAACTTCTCGAGGTGAAACATCAAATCAGATGAAACATCACAAAATCGAGGAAGGCATTTACAGTTCTTGGGGCACTTTTTCCTACACTCACAAAAGAGTTGTGAATATTCTGACGGAAGCGAGGAAGCGCTCGAAAGAGCAGGAACAACATCTTGTGCAGAAAATTGCCATCCATAGCTCAAAGGGCTTGGCAGACATGGTTTTGCAATCAATGAGGCATTCCAGATTGCAAGCTGATAGTAAGAATACTTAGAATGATCCACAGACGCCCCCTCTGTAGGAGGCAACGCTTTTAGGTCGTTCTTATGAGGGTACAAGTGTACTCGTGAATCACTGAGGGAAAACTGATTAGGATCCCTTCCATAAGAACTGATTATCACCTTTCTTGCAATATCTTGAAGGAGAGCATACTGGCTTCCGTGAAGGTTTAATCCCTCAACTTCTGTACTGCACACGGAATCTCCGTGTACAAACCGCTCTTCTTGGCGGACGCTAAGAATGTTTGTTTTCCTTTGGAGAAAAAGTAACTCGTTGTGTCACACCCCGAAATGCTGTGAATGAACGCCAGGGAGTCCAGCATTTGCTTCTCCGTTCTCTGGAATAGAAGATCATTGGAGACATAATAATTTGGAAACTACATGAGGAGTTGAGGCAACAGAGTCTCCCCAGGAAAAATGCTAGGAAAATGAGGGAATTGGTCCACTAGTATCACTGCTTTATCAGTATCATTAGCATAAACAGTCACCCTTTCACAGCCTTTTCTGAAGCATAATGGAACGTTCAGTCATTCTGCTGTCCGCCTCCTCATGTGTGTTTCATAAAAATTCCTCGAAACTGAGCGAATCAACATCATGACTGAGACATACAGCTCTCATCCTGTCTTCAAATCCGCCAGACAGCCACATACGCAAGGTGTCGTCAGTACTTAATCTGCTTATATAATCAAATCTATTTGCTTCCCATGTTTCATAAATTGTTTTCATCAAATTTGTTTTGCTCTTCGTATTTGCAACAATATTTGTCCAGTTTCCAATGTTTGAGGTCGTCGAGAAGGACTAGACTGTCGAGCAGCGGCCACGTAACTGGTGACATCCACTGCAGTCCTTCAGAGATATACTGCCACTATTTGGATCAGTTTGACCAAACAGTCCGTCATACCTGTCACCCACAATATGAATTTCACTTGCTGTTTCAAGTGTCCCTTTCAACACGGCTTTAAGCAGCCACATGGCATAAATTTCGATGATTTCACGTTCAGCTAGTGTATTTCCGTGAACTAATGGCATGAATTTCATAACAAAGGCTTAAAGCCCATACAAGCAACGTTTCTCTTCAAATCATAGGTTTTCAGGCCAATCACGCAAGCCACTGGCGTCTCTTATGATTTCTTGCACGGTAGACCTAACACCACTTTGAAGCGCCGACGTGGAATCCCTAAGCTCAAAAATTGAAGGAGCATATGAAACGAGTTCAGAGCTCAGAATATTTTAAAGCTGCTTCAGTCCATTATTAGTGCTGGAATCTATCCCACACAGGATTCTCTTCACTGTCATAAGCTCTGAAAAAACTGTGCTTTGTCCAACGGCGTTCGTTTTTGATTCAGATTTTCTTGAAGCAACATCCGTTGGGGTTACTTTAACTTTTGAAAAGGCTTTTTCATCCCCTTTGACATACTTGGCTACTGCTTCAAGTCCTCTTTCCTCAGCTGCAAGTAAGGAGCACGCAACCGATGGACTCGCCTGCTAATTGGTTATCAAATTCATAAGGCTTTCTTCAGTTGTAATAAAGGGGTCTATTTGACAGTGCAATACGGACACAGCCGCTGTCGCTTGAAATTCTCGCCACCGCTTATTTTCTAACCACATATTTCTTTGTTCTCGCTGTGGCGTATCTTTTAGCCGAATATTTCTTCATTCTTCACTTTCCTTTCTGAGTGGTTTTACCCTGGTTTTCGCATGTATTGTAACCGCATATTGCTTTGAACTTCGATTTTGTTTTGAATTTTTTTTTATTCTTGATGCCGATTATCTTCAAACCAGATATTTCTCTGCTCTTCACTTTTATTTTTGACTCGTTGTAGTTTTCGCTGAAGCAATTATTCTGAGTGTATATTTCTTTATTCTTCATTTTCGTGTATCATTACTTTAGACTTTATTTTAATACCCTTTACCTTTGTTGCTTGGATTGATCAGATCCGGTCCGGCCTGGTCTTGTCACGTTTGATGGTCTAGGTTCTTCATTTTTCCTCTAGGCATTATAATTGCTGTTTTTACTTGTTCGATTTATTCTAGGCATTATGAAACTACTTAAAACGACTTTTGTAAACAGACTAATTACCCTTTGTATTTTATACTTAGCTATATTCCTTTTGTAACATCCTATGCGTCATAGATATAACAACAATATGTTCACCCTTCGGGAGGGGGGATGATATAATTTATTCTCTTGAAATGTACTCATAAATATGACTTCAATCATGGGATTTTTCTTATATATATATATATATATATATATATATATATATATATATATATATATATATATATATATATATATATATATATATATATATATATATATATATATATATATATATATATATATATATATATATATATATATATATATATATATATATATATATATATATATATATATATATATATATATATATATATATATATATGTATATATATATGTATATATGTATATATATATATGTATATATATATATATATATATATATATATATATATATATATATATATATATATATATATATATAGTTTCATAATGCCTAGAATAAATCGAACAAGTAAAAACAGTAATTATAATGCCTAGAGGACAAATGATGAACCTAGACCATCAAACGATGACAAGACCAGGCCGGACCAGATCTGATCAATCCAAGCAACAAAGGTAAAGGGTATTAAAATAAAGTCTAAAGTAATGATACACGAAAATGAAGAATAAAGAAATATACACTCAGAATAATTCCTTCAGCGAAAACTACAACGAGTCAAAAATAAAAGTGAAGAGCAGAGGAATATCTGGTTCGAAGATAATCGGCATCAAGAATTAAAAAAATTCAAAACAAAATCGAAGTTCAAAGAAATATGCCGTTAAAATACATGCGACATCAAGGGTAGAACGAAGCAAAAATGAAAGTGAAGAATGAAGATATATGCGGCTAAAAGATTCGACACAGCGAGAAGAAAGAAATATGTGGTAAGAAGATAAGCGGTGGCGAGAATTTCAAGCGACAGCGGCTGTGTCCGTATTGCACTGTCAAATAGACCCCTTTATTACAACTGAAGAAAGCCTTATGAATTTGATAACCAATTAGCAGGCGAGTCCATCGGTTGCGTGCTCCTTACTTGCAGCTGAGGAAAGAGGACTTGAAGCAGTAGCCAAGTATGTCAAAGGGGATGAAAAAGCCTTTTCAAAAGTTAAAGTAACCCCAACGGATGTTGCTTCAAGAAAATCTGAATCAAAAACGAACGCCGTTGGACAAAGCGCAGTTTTTTCAGAGCTTATGACAGTGAAGAAGAGCCTGTGAGGCATAGATTCCAGCACTAACAGTAGACAGAAGAACCTTTAAAGCATTTTGAGATCTGAACTCGTTTTAAATGTCCCTTCAATTTCTGAGCTCAGGGATTCTACGTTGGCGCTTCGAAATGGTGTTAACTCTACTGTGCTAGACTTTCTGAGAGGCCAGTGGTTTGCGTGAATGGCCTGAAAACCCAAACTTCAAGAGGAACGTTGCTTGTATGTGTGTGATGCCCTTGCTATCGACTTCATGCCACTGGTTCGCCAAAAGCCACCATCTGAACATTAAACCATCGAAATCTATGTCATGCGGTTGCTTAAAGCTGTGTTGAAAGGGATACCTGAAACAGCAAGTGAAATTCATATTGTGGGTGACAGGTATGACGGACTGTTTGGTCACACTGATCCAAACGGTGGTAGTATATCTCTGAAGGACTGCAGTGGATGTCACCAGTTACGTGGCCGCTGCTCGACAGTCTACTCCTTCTCGACGAGCTCAAAAATTGGAAACTGGACAAATATTGTTGCAAATGCGAAGAGCAAAGCAAATTTGATGAAAGCAATTTATGAAACATGGGAAGCAAATAGATTTGATTATATAAGCAGCTTAAGTACTGCCGACACCTTGCGTGTATGGCTGTCTGGAGGATTTGAAGACAGGATGAGAGCTGTATTTCTAAGTCATGATGCTGATTCGCTCAGTTTTGAGGAATTTCAATGTAGCACACATGAGGAAGCGGACACCAGAATGGCTCTGCACGTTGCCTCATGCTTCAGAAACGGCTTTGAAAAGGTGACAGTTTGTGCTAATGATACTGATGTAGTTGTGATACTAGTGGACCAATTCCCTCGTCTCCTTAACATTTTTCCCGGGAAGAATGTTGTGCCTCAACTACTCGTGAAGTTTCCAAATTATTATGTCCCCATTGATCTTTTGTTCCAGAGAACGGAGAAGCAAATGCTGAACTCCCTGGCGTTCATTCACTGCATTTCAGGGTGTCACACAACGAGTTACTTTTTCTCCAAAAGAAAACGAACATTCTTAGCGTCCGCCAAGAAAAGTAGTTTGTACATGGAGATTCCGTGTGTAATACAAGAGTTGAGTGATGAAACCTTCACGGAAGCCAGTATGCTCTCCTTCCAAGATATTGCAAGAAAGGTGATAATCAGCGCTTATGGAAGGGATCCTAATCAGTTTTCCCTCAGTGATTTACGAGTACACTTGTACACTCGTAAGAAGGAGCTGAAAGCGTTGCCTCCTGCAGAGGGGGCGTCTGTGGAACACTGTAAGTATTCTTACTATCAGCTTACAATCTGGAATGCCTCATTGATTGCAAAACCATGTCTGCCAAGCCCTTTGAGCTATGGATGGCAATTTTCTGCACAAGATGTTGTTCCTGCTCTTTCGAGCGCTTCCTCGCTTCCGTCAAAACATTCACAACTCTTTTGTGAGTGTAGGAAAAAGTGCCCCAAGAACTGTAAATGCCTTCCTCGATTTTGTGATGTTTCATCTGATTTGATGTTTCACCTCGAGAAGTTCATCTGATTTCCTTTAAATTTCGAGCTATCTTCGTGATATAGAGAATCAAACTCTGAAGTTTCATCCATATTAATAAGGTCATACAAAGTAGTCGAAACTGAGGCAACAAAAGGTAGAGTATTAATTCACTTTGCGACTGCTAGTTGGCTTGTTGTAACACCAACCAGACCAGAATTTCTTTTCGAATCAAGATTTATGGTGAATTTATCAGTATGATCCGGCGGCACAAGGTTAAACGAGCCTGGTCACCTTTTCATATTAAATAGGCCTCTTTCAAATAAGTCTTGCACCTCATCTGGCAGGTTCCTCATCTCCAAGATGTACTGTATCAGACATTTTGCATACTTGTGATGGCCTGCAGCACAGTGAAGGGTGGCATTAATTTGGCACCTAGAAGGTGGTCAGACCAACAGCCGGAGCGCTCACCATGATGGAACTGCCAGAAAACAATCATCATCTTCTCGTACTGCTTTCAAAACTTGAGATTTTGATTACTGTCACGAAAGCTTTCAAATTTTTCCAGCCATGGAGATAAAAGCTCTAGTTTCTCCTTGACTGCTTCAGCAACACCAGCAAAATTGTCAGAATTTTTAGATCTCTGAAGAACATTACTAAGCTCTTTAAGAATTCTTGTACAACCCTCATGTTCCTGACCTTCGCAAAAATTCTCAAATGCTTCCCAATATAGCTGGGTGATGGCTTCAAGCATATTGACATGTGCAGAAAAGGCAGGGTAATACGGCTTTCAGTCATAACTTTTCTAGCCGTTCCTTCTAAAAGGATTCCAGACTTAAACACAATTTTTTCAAATCCACTGCCCCTCATTACAATCAAACACATCACTCTCCTGCAGATGAACGCATACAAAGTACTGGAATCCTTACCTGTGTAGTGAAACTGCTGCAAAACCGAAATATCAGCTATTTCACTTAACAGTTAGTCAGTCCTTTGTTGGCTTTAAAATCTTCGATTATACAAAAAAGGTGATGATATTGATGTTCGTGCAATGAGATCGCGTTGCTAGGCAGCGCTCCCGTGAAATTTCCGCGAGGTGCATAAGTGTAGCGCAAAGAGGGTGTCTGAGCGTGGAAAGATCTGGGTCAAATCGGGGGAGTTAGGGTGGGAGAGAACTTGCAAAAATACTTAGTATTGCACAAAGTATAGCTATTTCTCGCTAATCTCGGTCAGTTGAGGAACTCGCGAATTCTTAATGCTTGCAACTGCAAATTAAGGCAAGGTTAATGTGAAAACTAGAATGGAAATATAATACTCTCCTTCTACTCTTGCAATCTTTCATTAGTGGAATTTGATAAGAAATTGCACTCATAGAGAGATATTCTACCTGACAGAATGTTCGAAAAAGCTCTCCATAATAAAAATATACTAAATCTTTGTTTTTTTCCTATTTCTGCAGATACGCCCTTTTTGCCATTGGCGCAGGGAATTTTGAATGCGCCACCAGATAGTCCTTTTCAGTGCTTGTTTCTGCCCTAGATTCTATATTCAAACATTCTTCAGCTCGTTGAAGCCTGGTAACTATTTTCTAGCAATCTTTCTTTATCGTGGGTCCTTGACTATGTCGAAGAAACTTCAGAAAGGCCTCATTCAATTGAAAATTCAAAGGGGTATTGCCCTTTTTAACGGGTGAAAGTAATTGAAGGGCAAGTAATCTCCCTCTCACGCCCACCTTTTCTCCACACCGATCCCAGCACAATTTTGAGCTAGCCATTTTGTTCAACGGGGTTTAAAGTTCAAGAAAGTCGGCCGTTGAGGATAACCCCCCCCCCCCCACAGCCCTCAGGGCAAGGATTGTAAGTTATGCCCTGGGGGCCCATAAAGTTTTTATAGAAAGCGTTGTCGTAGAAAGTTCAGAATGGGCTCATTCGATTGGAAATTTAAATGGCTAGTTCCCTTTTTTAAAGTCGAAAGGGATTGGAAGGCAACTAACACCCCTCCCACGCCCACCATTTCCCCAAACACATCCAATCAAAATTTTAATATAGCTATTTTGTTCAACGTAGTTGAAAGTCCTGAAAATTATATGTTTGAGCAGGACACTCCCCCCCCCCAGTCTTCAGGGGACGGTTTATAAGTTATGCCCTGGGGGCATATATTGTTCTTATGGAAGGAATGCCTGTATAAACTTCAGAGAGGGCCCATTTGATTGTAAATTGAAAGTTCTAGTTCACTTTCTAAGCGTCAAAAGATTTTTTCAAAATCTATCTTTTTAAAATTTTGAGATTGCTATTTTGTTCAAAATAGTTCAAAGATCATGTAGCGAAAATTCCGGTGTCAACACGACCCCCCAGGGCCCGGTGGCAGGCGTTATAAGTTATACCCTGGGGGCATATATGGGTCTTATGGAAAGGATGCTCGTATAAACTCCAAAGAGGCCTAATTTGATTGGAAATTGAAAGTTCTAGTTCACTTTTTAAGAGTCAAAAGAGATTGGAGGGCACCTATCCCCCCTCCACATCCTTTTTTCCTCAAACCCATCCAATAAGAACTTTGAGATAGCCTTTTTTTTTAAATAGTTCAAAGGCCATATAACGAAATCTCCAGGGTTGACACAGCCTTCAAGGGCCCGAGGGCAAGTGTTTTAAGTTATGCCCTGGGAGAATATATCGCTCTCATTGAAGGGATAATCGCAAAAACTTCAGAGGGGGCTCATTTGATTGGAAATTGAAAGTTCTAGTTCAGTTTTTTCGAATCAAAAAAGATTAGAGGGCAACTAGCCCCCCCCCCAACGCCCCTTTTTCCCCAAATGCACCCAATAAGAATTGAATATGCAAATCAAGCTTGAAACGAACAAAAATCACTACAAATAAGAGTTTGGGTATTACCTCCTCCTCTCACTGTAAAGTCTAAAACCTACTGCGTCATTGGCGCTTTACTGAAAACTATATGCGTCTTGAACAGTCTTGGAAAGTACAAACAACATCAAATTGAATATTTGATGTATTATGATATTAATTGTCGAAAGATCCATCAGTTCAAGAATTTATTTTACTGTAATTTTATGTTTATTGTCAATGCTATAAGACCTGGAAAAGAAAATATTTGTAAAATAATTTGTTTTCAGTTAAGTGCTAATGACGCAGTAGTCTTTTGGTTTTTATTTACAGTTAAGGAAGGAGGCAGTATGCTTGTTTGTAGTGAAATTATATTCGTCTTGAACAACTCTAGAAAGAACTAATAAATTAAACTGAATATTTGATGCATAATGATATAAGTTGCTGAAAGCTCATCAGTTCAAAATTTTACTATAATTTTAATATTTATTTTCAATATTAAGTAAAAAAGAAAATATTTGTTATAAAACTGGTTTTCAGTAAAGCGCCAATGACGCAGTAGGTTTTAGACTTACAGTGAGAGAAGGAGGTGATACCCACACTCTTGTTTGTAGTGATTTTTGTTCGTTTCAAGCTTGATTTGCATATTCAATTTAAGTTTGACTAGTTGATTTATTTATTAATTTACATCAATATCTATTGTATATTTGTTTGCATTGATTGTTTATTTAATTTCTGTTCGTTTTGGGTTTCATTTATTCTTTAATAGTAATTTCTGGTCGTTTTGAGTTTGAATTTTAACAGGTATTTGTAAATTCTTAGCTTAAGTTTAAAATGGCCTTTAATTTTCTTTTAAAAACTTATTTTTCGAAAAGTTTTTTTTAAATTAATTTCGGTTAAAAGACAGCTTTCTCTCCTGAAAAATGTCAAAGAAAATATCCTTTCCCTCATGGGTTTTAAAATGACGCGCTAGAACACATTTATCTCCAGAATTGTACTTAAAACAACACGCAAAAAGGCTAACTTAACAGGTTTTCAAGAAGATGCACTCCCGAAAGGCTTATCTTCTGCTCCACTTCCTCCCTGTCCTTTATGACAATCTGGAATTGCCTCACCGGTTTTACTGTTTGGATAAGATTATCCTTCGGCACCTACAGCTCCCTGCATAGTAGCAATGAGTTACAGATGTTGACACGGCCTTCATTTTTCCCATTTCGTATCTGTTATCTTTGGGCCCACTGACTATTTATCTGCAATCTGACATCACCTATTATTGATTTTTCCTCTAGAAAATTTTCTACGGGTTAAAATCCTAATATTAGCAATCCACTATTCAACAAAATGTAATCACAAAATATAAACCCCCCCCCCCTTCCCCGAAAGGCTCCATGGCCAGAGAAACAGGGAAGAAAGGAGAAAATCCATACGACTGAATCGGTCTGATTGCCGTCTTATATTTAAGTATTATTTGAAAAAAACTACGTTTTCTAAAGAGTTAAAGAGGCTGAGTTACAAGGTCGAACCTTAAAACGTACAGGGATTAGGAGGCACAGTTGGGGGGCTACCACCCCCAAACCCCCCGCTTTCGCAGCCTTTAAATATAAAAAAAAATTTCTTTAAACTGAAAGTAAGGAGCGACATTAAAACTTAAAAAGAACAGAAATTATTCCGTATATGAAAGAGGCTGTGCCCTCCTCAACGCCTCGCTCTTTACGCTAAAGTTTGACTTTCTCACAACTCTTTTTTTAAACAATAAAAACTTTAGCGTAAAGAGCGAGGCGTTGAGGAGGGCACAGCCTCTTTCATATACGGAATAATTTCTGTTCTTTTTAAGTTTTAATGTCGCTCCTTACTTTCAGTTTAAAGAAATTTTTTTTTATATTTAAAGGCTGCGAAAGCGGGGGTTTGGGGGTGGTAGCCCCCCAACTGTGCCTCCTAATCCCTGTACGTTTTAAGGTTCGACCTTGTAACTCAGCCTCTTTAACTCTTTAGAAAACGTAGTTTTTTTCAAATAATTTCTGCACGTTTTTGTACAGTTTATTACTTATTATTGCTTGACTAACTGTTAGCTGATCGTGTCAGGAGTTAAAGTTGGGGGCTGCCGCCCCCCAAACCCCCCGCTCTTGAACATTCTTGTGTTAAGGCTTTTAATTCCTGAATACTCAAATCACGTCGTACAGGGTGCCTCCTAATCCCTGTACGTTTTAAGGTTCGAACTTGTGACTCAGCCTCTTTAACAGCCCCCCGACTGTGCCTCCTAATCCCTGTACGTTTTAAGGGTCGACCTTGTAACTCAGCCTCTTTAACTCTTTAGAAAACGTAATTTTTTTCAAATAATTTAAAAAAGAAACTGAGTTTCTTTTCAAAGTATATAAAAAAGTTGCTCTGATGGTGAATCGAACCCGAGTTTTCCGCCTGAAAGTCTGAAGTCTCAGCCGCTGGACTATACAAACACAATAGTAATTGTTGTTTAGCAAATAGAAGGTATTTTCGACGCAAGCAAATTCCCAAAAATCTTGATATGTGGTTTTTGGAAAATAGGGAAGGAGTGATCAGATTGAGCTGAAATTTCGACGATAAGCTCCCAGGCCCCAGGAAAGCTTATCCTCTAAATTTCAGCCCGATCAGACAACGTTAAAGGGGGGTTGTGGAGGGAAAAATTAACATGGGCTAATATAGGAAAACGAGGTTTTTCGTAAATGTAAATTCGGGGGATAATTTTTTCGGTCTGAAAATATCAAAAGGCCCTAACAGGTCGAATTCTGCTTCGAATGAGTCCTCATTCAACCGGATCCGTTGCCAACTGTGGCCTGTAGGCGTGGCTAAGAAAAAAAAAAGAGATGAATTTTAAGTGGCTATATTTGGTTTTTTGAAAACAGGGAAGGAGTGATCGGATTGAGCTGAAATTTCGAGGATAAGCTCCCGGGCCCTAGGAAAGCTTGACCTCTAAATTTCAGCCCAATCGGACAACGTTAAAGGGGGGCTGTGGTGGGAGGGTCCAAACTTCCGGCCCAGTTTACCCCATGAAGATAAAGTCGGAGGAGGATGAAATTTTGCAAGTTTCTTAGTTTGAGCTTGGGCTACAAAATGCAATTACCGCCGTCTCTCTGCGACCTCTAGGACCTAAAATCGCTTAACATTGTGGTGGGTCTCCTCTTTATAGAGGCACAAGTGTGCCTCCTTGATATGATCTTATTAAGAGTCAAGCTATAGCTTTTTAACCAGCATTCGTTGAAATTCAATTAGGGATATATATAGCTTTTCGTGATTTTTTTTTTTCACAGCAGTGAGCTTTCGAATTCTGCCAGTGAACAATTATCATCTCCTAGGTAATACACCCTTTTTTCAGGGATAACGAGTGATCATACATTTTTAGAGCAAAGGGAACTTGTTATTTCCGCTTTTTGACAAATACTACTACTTCCCTCTTTTCAGAGCTAAACGTTGTCTATGTTTCTGTGAACAAATTGGGATTTCTTCGAGCATATGCTGTTCCAATTCAAACAGCGTTCTTAGATGCTATTCTATTAATAGGGATACTAGATCATCTGCACATGCCAGGCAGTATCCGGATCGCTGTTATAGCAAATTCAACAAACTATTTATGACCAGGCTGAACATATATAGGGACCTTAGCCTCCCACCCCCCACTGTGGATATCTTTTCTGAACAGTTTTTATTTCTCGATTCCCTTTGCTCTACAACTAGCTGTCGATTCCTGAGCACATGGGGATTCCATTTCTAAACAGTTTTATCTAGTATCCCTTCCTCCATGGTCAGTTCTATGGATTCAAAGGTGGTATTATCAGATGCTCCTTCTATGTCAAGGAGTATAACAAATGCGTAGTCTTTACATCCTAAGGCTTGCTAAATACGTCACATCAATTGGTGAACCTCTGCGTCTATAGAGCCTCCTTATCAGATATCATATTCTTGTGCTCCGGATTAATTATCAAGAACCAATGGATCAATCGTTCCATTACTTTTAATTGAAAGGAGGTTAACGTAATCATTCTATAAGACCATAGGTTTGAGTAATCCTCTTTCCTTGGCTTGGGTATGAAAACACTTTTGTCCTTGAGCCATATATGGAGGACATAGCCCAGAAGAAGCCATCTCTTAGCAATACCAATTTAATAGGTTTATATTTTTTCCTATCCTTTCTGGAGCATTATGAGGCAAGCCCTATTGGCTCCAGGGCCTTTACAAGGCTGAAAATCATCCACAGCTTTTTTGACCCAGTCCTCCCTCATAATCCGTGGCGCCAGCACCTCCCCCGTATTTGTGTTTAAAAAGTAAGCTGGCATAGGACTACTTTCTTCAGGGTGTTTGAAATGGATTTTAAGAATGTGGTTCAGGGTTTCCTCCGGGTCCACTGCGACGGTACCGTCTATTTTTGTCCCACTCCCCAAGCGTGCCCGGTGGTCTTTTTTTGGAGACTAAGTAATATACATCAAACAAAGAGAATGTCCTTGTCTGGTGTTTCAAAATCAATTTTATTTATCATTTAGAGTTAGGAAATAAAACAATGTGTGAATGGAGGGTGGAATTGGTCTGCTCTGTGCTTCATTTTATTTCTGCTGGCAGTAATCAACAATGACTCGATGAAGCTATCCTTTTGAGCAGAAATTTCATTAAATGTCAGGCGACTGACGCCACAGACCTGGACATTTGTAAAGTATTGTAGATTGTATTTGTAACATTGATACACCTTGCCATTATTGTCGTTGCTTCAGAAAATGTTCTTGTTTTTTCTGCTGATGTGAAGTAATGCAGACCTAATACAATTCTTAGCATATTATTTTGCAGTTTTTCCAGTTTGTCAAGTATTGTCTTGTCACATGAACCATAGGCAACTATTCCGTATTTGTGTACGGGAAGTTATTGGTTTCATGTGCCTTAGATAGAATTCCACCAATACCTTTGCAGACTTGGACCAATCTGTACTTCTAAGCCTTTTGAGAATTTATAGTCACGAAATCTAGCTCTTATTAGCCAATTAAGCGTAAGGTCTTCAGTTTAAACTGCTGTGTAGGGGGGGGCTCCAGGGAATTTAGACTTTTCGTTATGATACTAGCTGATATGTATAGAAAGACCTTTGGTATAGTTAAAGTTTTAGGTAAGGGATTATCGTCGCCGTTTGAAATTAGAAAAGGAGTAAAACAGGGTAGTAGTATTTCGCCTAGGTTGTTCACGTTGCATATAAATGATATTGTTGACCATTTTAAAAAGGAATGGGCCCCGACGGTGTCACTAGGGAACCTGGCGTTATCTCTGTTGCTTTTGCTGATGATGCGGTGTTGATAGGCAAGTCACCAGAGGAGCTCCAAATCTTATTGAGCATATTAGAAGAATATTTAGATAGAAAGAAACTAGTGTTGAATATCAAAAAGACTGAGACTGTGGTTTTTAGAGGAATTCGTGTGAATAATGATGATCAAAAAGTAGAATTTTATTATATAAAGGTGAAAAAGTAAAAGAGAGCGAAAATTTTAAATATTTGGGAGTAACACTTTCAGCAAAAGGAGGATGGAAAGAGCAAGCAAAAGAGATGATTAAGAGAGGGAAAGCAGTTTCAGCTGCCATTTTGCGTAATTCAAGGCTTTCAAGTATAAAAGATATAAAAATGCATAAATATGTTTTTAATTCTAGAGTTTTGCCTGCTATCCATTACGGACCTGAACTCTGGGGGCATGACACGGCACCACAATTGGAATCAGTTCAGCTGCAACACTTTAAGAGATTAATTGGTCTTCACGTAACGACCCACAATCAGGCAATAAAAAGTGACCTAGGTATATTTTCGCTGAGAATGAGTAGATTAGCACAGATGATCCGGTACTGGCTAAAAGTTCTAAGTCTGCCAGAAGATAGGTTAGCAAAAGCAGCTTATCTGGAGATGCTGAGGTCGAAACGTAAACAATCGTGGCCGTATCAAGTAAAAATGTTTTAGATGGAGTTGGAGTATCTTATGTTTGGAATGGGTGGCTAGGACCTTCAGATCAGGGTGAGTCGTTTTTGGCTATGATTATAGAAAGAATAAAAAGACCAGGAAGTCCAAATGTGGACCCAGACAGTTAAAACATCTGAAACATTGAAGTTTTATTCCCATGTAAAAGAGATATTTAGATTTGAATATTATTTTAAACTAGGATTACCGGGGGAGACATTGAGGACTTGGTTTCGGATCCGAGCGAATTGCCTGCCACTAAAAAAATAGAACACGAGTATTTGAAAGAAAAAGGGTGGCCCCAGATGCAGATTACTCTTGCCCCAGATGTAATCCGCATATATATATATATATATATATATATATATATATATATATATATATATATATATATATATATATATATATATATATATCAGCAAAAACTTTGCAACCCTATAATATGTAGCTCGAAGATTACGCCTATCACTCAGAGTAAAAATTTGCCAGCACGGACTCAAGTACAGCAAATGAGGGAGCACTATAGCGCTATAAAGTCGTGATTGAATATGGTGATCAAATTTCTGCTTATTTGCAACAATACGGCTATAGATGTAAGACACGCGTTTGTGGAAATGAACCATAAGGAGCCAAAGGGTTTCAGTAATTGAACTCCCGAACGGAAGACCTAGCTACACAATAAAATTAACTGGCTCAACTTCGGCATTATTTAATCGAACTGGCACGTGCTCACTTTCTTTTGAATTAAACAACAATACAGTAGATTTGTCAGCGTTAAACTAGAGGCCTGTTGTATGATTTTTCTTCCAGGCCAAGCAGAAAACGACTTAGATTAAAGACGTCGTCCGCGTAACCAATCAGGGAGATGTCGATCCCAAGAAGAATACATGTAGTCAGGGCATTAGACCGAGGTTTAACAATGCTATTGTTAAATGCCGTCGGTGAAGTAAGAGCACCCTGCCTTACTACTTTTTTACTGGCAACATAGGGTTGCCACATGGTGACGACTCATTGGCACTGTCAATTAATGGGATCTGTTCTGCGCCGATGGCCACAGGAAGTGAAAGCTCAGCTTATAAATGAACATTCATATCATACAGTTGCACCAAAAAACCAGGATCAATACCTCTGAGACCCATATCAAGTTTTATACCTTCATGTATCAACGAATCAGAAGCACGTCTGACGTCATGGGATGCTAGTGCTAGGATTTTAGACAGTTTTCTGCATCAATTAGACCCGAAATAAGAACACTAAGTGCATGTCCGCATCCAAGGCCAGTTTGAAAGCCAAACTGGTGGTCCTGGACATTGCACTTTGATTGTAACTCATCTATAATAAACAACTCAAAAAGCTTGCAAAAAGTAGATGCAACGGTAATCGGTTGGTATGAAAAGCACTCTGACGATGATTTACCCTTTTTCAAAGTCTTTGTCAGGGTACATATATAGAAAAATCAAGTACTGTTCCTACCTTAAAAACCATTTGAAAAAGTAGAACAAGGTGCTCAAAAAATAAATCGCTCCACATAAATAAATGCTTAGCCGAAATCTGATCAAATCCTCGCGATTTCTTTTCTTCAGCTTTTTAACAGCCAAATATATCAAACCTTCTTAATAATAACACCGGGACTTCTTGCATGCGAAAAAGAATCATCAAGACGAGTTTCAAAACCATCCTGAAGCTGTGGGTCTGGTAGCGAGAATTAATTTTGGTAATGTTCAATCCATGATAGTAGAGGAATTTGTGAAGGTGCATCTTTGTGGGAATCCTTAGATAATACCGACCAAAGCTTATTCGGATTTTAACGAACCGCTTCAGAATTTGCAGCAATTAAAGAACCATGATGCAAAGAAAGCTCCTTTGCAAATCGCCGTTTCGTACGAATCCGAATCTTATCCGAACCGGCTTCCTGCCTAAATGAAAGCCACAACTTAGCAGAATTACAAGCATTCCGTAAACTCTACATATATATATATATTTAGTGCCGGAGGCCCAGCGGCTTGGCCGCCGGGCCCTGGAACTCGGCAGGCCTCTACATATGTATTCTTATTGTCGCTTGTCTTCTAAACGCAGACAATTTGAACATTTTCTTGGTATCATGACGTCCAAATGGGCCTTAAGTTAGAAGTACTGCCTTTTTAAAATTACGTTTTTATTAGACCTTTGACGTTTGCCTCGGCTTGTCTTTTGTCATTATGAGAGACATATCGCCAAACTTTTGTTTCTTTTAATTGTTCAGGGGGTGGGGCAAAAACCTCTTTTTCTTCTAACAATTTATCTAGTCCAGGTTTTTGACTTTCAAAGGTACGGTAGGCATTGATGACCGACCACCTATGTTTCTTTTAATTGTTCAAAACTTTTTCTTTTGCCTAGGCTTCTCCTTTGTCATTATGAAAGACATATCGTCGAACCTTTAATTCTTTCAATTGTTCAGGTGGTGGGACAAAAAATATTTTGTCTTCCCACGATTAATTTGGTCCAGGTTTTGATTTTTAAAGGTATGGTAGAAATTAATAGCCTTATCCATGTCAAAATCCAAAACCGAATCATCATCGCTATCTTTTTCAATTCGTTTGGCTCGTTTTAGCTCGACTTGTCTTTCGTTATTATGAAATACACATCGCCGAACCTGTGTTTTTTTAAACCAAGGTATGGTAGGCATTGATGGCCTTATCCAGGTCAAAATTCCAAATCCAATCATCATCGCTATCATTTTCAATTTTGACACGTTTTGATTCTCGCTCTCAAGGTTGATTTTTATTGACTTGCTCACATATTCGTTATCGCTTGTCTTCTAACCAGGTGTGTCTTTGCTCTTCATCTTCATTTTAGACTTGCTCACATGCTCGGTGAAGCATGACTTCTAACCGCGCGTGTCTTTGCTCTTCATTTTCATTTTTGACACTACTACTTGCCTCACACTTTCATCCCTATTTTGCACATCCTATAATTTAAAATGAAACCATTGACCTTTGTCCATTTCAAGGTAATGGCCTAACGCCAAGACAGCATACCCTTCAAAATGATTTGTTGAAGTCCCTTAAGCACCAAAAACTACACTCTCAATTAAAGCATGGGTTGCCATGCAATACCCTCACAAGGAGTGGCATCAGATAGAAAAAAGCGATAGTGCTAGTCTGAGAAATACAGTTTTAACAGTCAATGTGAACAATAAGATGGTAGAGCACACTTAGTGGCTTCAGTGTAAAACAAGGAGCCCCTCTGCAAATGCAGGCGATTACTGCTTTGATGCTACCAGGATTTAATTATTAACAATGTTTGAAAAAAATTGGATCCCCTTCAAAATTTTTATGCACCAGCAGAGCTCAAATTAAGATTTTTTATTTTTTTTTCAAACTAGAGAAAGTATCCAAAACCCTTATTTCTATAAGCCACGCATATGAAATTACTTTTAAGGCAACTCTGGTCAATGAAATGCGCAGTCAATTTAAAAAAATTAAATAGATGTTTAGGTCTTGGAATGAAGTTCGTAGGCATTTGCTTATTTATCTGTTAACAGGCCATATAAGAAGTTTAATTTTGAAAAAAAGAAAATGTGAAGAATGGAAAAATTTTATTTCTCAAGAAATATGAACTTAGTTGAGTAAGTGTTTTGATTCAGGTTAGTCTAGGCTACTTTGTTTTTATATTTATTTAAAAAGAAAAACGGACTAAGCCATAGACTTGTCAGTAAATATGGAATAATTCACATAAATGACATACAACTACAGTGAACATGCCAATTGATGCCTTTTTACCTAATTACACTTGCTAGCAATAGGGTAAAAGACCACTTTTCTTTGGTATTCCAGAAAAATAGAAATAGGTTTTTGGACAACCCCTATTTTGCTACAGCATGATGCAATGTGAGGGTAGTACAAACCACCTTCTTGGAGAAATTTCACCAATTATTTTTCAGTATAAATTAAAATTGTGGTTTCTGTTTTGACTAGCAATTGAAAAGAAAAGGTTAGGTAAAATTCTACTTCAGCTAGGCCTACTTTTGGCTATCTTGGAAAGGGGTTAGAATAAGTAGCCTAGCCTAAATGAAACTTTCAGGGATAGATCCACAGGCTAAAATATGTCCTGGGAAGGTATTTTGAAGTAGGCTACCTATCTCTGTTCCTTCTCCCTCTAGAGAGTCCTAAAATTTGCCTGCATGACAGGTCTATATTGATTAAAATTTGTGAAGCAAAGTTGTGAAGCTGAAAATAATTTTGTTGTACTTCATTTAAGCGGAAAATCTATTTTGTAAAGTTCCAATTTTATAACACACAAATTTTTAAAGGTCATCAAAGGTCAGGACCCTCTAGAGAGAGAAGGAGTGGAGGTAGGTACTTCAAAATACCTTCCCCAGGCTTTAGCCTGTAGACCCATCCCTGAAAGTTTTATTTTCCTAACCTAACCCCTTTTGAAGATAGCCAAAAGTAGCTAAAGTTGAATTTTACCAAAAATTATATTTAATATTTGTGATTTCTAGAATAAATATAAAGCAATAAAAGTTATATTTTTAGAATCAGAAGAAAATCAGCTTTATGCTAATGTATCAGTAGAACTGAAGCACTGGAAGGATATATACAGGAGTGAAGCTCCAGCATTTTTATTGGGAAGGGGAGGGGGCAAGAAGGGTCCATATCTGGATAGTCAAAGGGCATGGAATGTATAATATTTTTTCTCTCCACATTATTGAGGGGGCAACTGCTCCCCTTGCCACCCCCAAATGACACCCCTGGATATATACATCAAAATAGGATGATTGGTATTTCCAAAAAGAGGTCCTTGTTGGTAAGTCAATAAACTAATAATTTTAATAGTAACCATATTGGCACATAGCTTAGATTTGTAGCTATTCATTGATATATAATTCTTCTCAAGTCCTCTTTGGTAACAAGGTGTGTGGGTTTTAGTTTTACATAACTAAAACCCACTTGATTATATACTGTTTTTTTACCCTATGAATGATAGGGCTACAGGACATCTGCTGCATCCCATTGTGTGAGCTATAGTTTTGCTGCCCAGTCCTTGTTGAGATTTGAAGCTGTTGATGGGTTTTTTTTCTGCTGTTGTCTCACTAAGACCATTCCACCAACTTAGGCTATCATGCAACTATAGAAGCAATGGTTTCTTTTGGGATAGCACCAGATGGCTAATAGAAAATAGTACAGTTAATAGAGAAAAAATCTTAGCCAAACACTACATATGGAAAAAATGTCTAGCCAACTAGGTGGCTAATATCAATGCCAGTTTATATATATATATATATATATATATATATATATATATATATATATATATATATATATATATATATATATATGTGTATATATATAATACACTTTTGGAATTAGCTAACTAGTTTGCTATTGAAGTCTCAGTTATATACACAAGTTTAGATTAGCCAAACAGTTGGCTATTGCTTAACACACAAACAGGGTATTACTTACAACCCTTGTCCTTAGGGCTATGGGGGAGGTTTGTCATCCTCAAAGACATAATTTCCAGACCTTTCAACTATGTTGAAAAAAAAAAAATGTAATTCTCAAAAACATAATTTCCAGAACCTTCAACAAAATGGTTATATCAAAATGTTGATCAGAAATGTTTGGGGAGATGATGGGTGTTGGGGGGGGGGGCAATTCTCCCTCTGATTACTTTCGACTATATAAAAAGGGAAATAGCCCTCTCAATTTTCAATTGAAAGAGCCCTTTTTGAAGTTTTTACAACAACACTTTCTATATGACATTATATGCCCCCAGGGCATAACATACAACCTTAGCCCTAAGGGTTGTTGGGTGTTGTCATACTCAAAAACATAATTTCCAGAACCTTCAACTATGTTCAACAAAATTGCTACATCAAAACATTGATCGGAAGCGTTTGGGGAAATGATGAGTATGGGGGGGGGGGGGGGAGTAATGGCCCTCTGACTGCTTTTGACTATTAATAAGGGCACTAGCCCTCTCAATTCCCAATTGAATGAGTCCTTTTTGAAGTTTCTTCAAAAACGCTGGCAAAGACCTAATTTCCAGAACTTTCAACTACATTGAACAAAACATCTATCTCAAAATTTTGATTGGATGTGTTTGGGAAAATGGGGGGTATGAGAGGTGTGTTAGTTGCCCTCCAATCCCTTTTGACTATTAAAAAGGGCACTAGTGCTTTCAATTTCCAATCAAATGAGCTCTTTTTGAAGTTTCTACAACAATGCTTTCTATAAAACCTTATATGCCCTCAGGGATAACTTACAACCCTTGTGCTGAGGGCTGTAGGGGCAGTGTCATCCTTAAATACATACTTTCCAGATTTTTCAACTATGTTGAACCAAATGGCTATCTCAAAATGTTTATTGTTTTTTTTGGGGAAGTGGTGGGCATGGGAGGGGTGCTAGTTTTCCTCCAATCAATTTTGACCATTAAAAAGGGCACTAGCCCTTCGAAGTTTCTATGACAACGCTCTCTATAAAAACCTTATATGCCCCCAGGGTATAACTTACAACCCTTGCCCTGAGGGGTGTGGTGGGGGAGGGGTATCATCCTCAAAGACATAATATCCAGAACTTTCAACTACGTTGAATAAAATGGCTATCTCAAAATTTTGATTAGATGTGTTTGGGGAAAAGGTGGGAACAAGAGGGAGGTTAGTTGCCCTCCAATCAGTTTCAACTAGACTATTAAAAAGGACACTAGCCCTTTCAATTTCCAATTGAATGAGCCTTTTTTGAAGTTTCTACAACAACATTTTCTATAAAAAACCTTATATGCCCCCAGGGCCTACCTTACAACCAATGTCTTAAGGCTGTGGGGGGGGGGGGTTGTTATCCTCAAAAACCTAGTTTCCAGAACTTTCATTGATGTTGAACAAACGCTTTCAATAAAAACTTTATATGCCCCAGGGCATAACTACAAAACCCGTGCTCTGAGGGCTGTGGGGGGAGGGGTTGTCATCCTTAAAGACCTAATTTCCAAAACTTACAACTACGTTGAATAAAATGCCTATCTCAAAATTTTGATTGGATGGGTTTGGGGAAATGGTGGGTGTGAAAAAGGGGGTTAGTTGCTCTCCAATCACTTTTGACTATTAAAAAGAGCACTAGCCCTTTGAATTTCCAATTGAATGAGCCCTTTTTCAAGTTTCTATGACAAAACTTTCAATAAAAACCTTGTATGCCCCCAGGGCATAACTTATAACCTTTACCTGGAAGACTGTGGGGAGAATGTCCTGCTCAAAGATATAATTTCCAGAACTTTCAACTGCTTTGAACAAAATGGCTATCTCAATAATTTTATTGGATGTGTCTGAGGAAATGGGGGGCGTGGAAGGGGTGTTAGCTGCCATGCAATCACTTTCGATTATTAAAAAGAGCACTAGCCATCAAATGAGCCTTTTTCAAAGTTTTTACATTAATGATTTCTCGAAAACCTTATATGCCCCCAGGGCATAACTTACAACCCTTGCCCTGAGGGCTGTTGGGGGGGGGGCGTTGTCATCCTCAAAGGCATAATTTCCAGAACTTTCAACTACGTTGAACAAAATGGCTATCTCAAAAGTTTGGTTGGATGTGTTTGGGGAAAATGTGGGCATGGGAGGGGGGGTGGCTGCCCTCCAGTCACTTTCAACTATTAAAAAGGGCACTAGCCTTTTGAATTTCCAATTGAATGAGCCCTTTTTTAAATTTCTACAAGAAAGCTTTCTATAAAAACCTTATGTGCCCCCAGGGCATAACTTACAGCCCTTGCCCTGAGGGCTGTGGGAGAGTATCCTTCTCAAAAACATAGTTTCTATCTGGAAATCAACTATGATGAACAAAATGGCTACCTCAAAATTTTGATTGGATGTGTTTGGGCGAATGGTGGGCGGGGAAGGGGTGTTAGTTGCCTTCCAATCACTTTTGACTGTTGAAAAGTGCACTAGCCATTCCAATTTCCAATCAAATGAGCCCTTTTGAAGTATCTATAACAACTCCTTTGATATGAAGTGCCCTGGTATGGAAAGTGCTATTATAGTCAGCACTATTGTGCTGTCTATGATGACCCCCAAATCTCTTCCTGAGATACTACTCTTGGAAATTGGTTGTCTCACACTGGCATTTGATGATATTGAGTATTGCCATTGTGGGTTATTTCTCCCTAAATGCAGAACCTTGCACTTTTCAACATTAAACTTGACCATCCGTAGATCTGGGTACTGATCCGTAGACTGATCCGTAGATCAGGATTGTTCTGGGTACCCGGCTGACTGACCGTATTTCAAACAATAGGCTATACGAAAAATGTGGTTCAATACCGCTTTCTAGGTCTATAATGAAAGAAAGGTTGAGGTGGTTAGGGCATGTTGTGCGGATGAAGGATGATAGATTGCCAAAGATTGTTCTTTTCGGCCAACCATCTAGGGCTAAACGGAAAGCAGGTCGCCCCCTTCTGGGGTGGGCGGACGTCATAAAGAAAGATTTAAAGGAAATGGGAACTTCGTGGGTGGATGTGAAAAGGGAGGCTTTGAATAGATTGGGGTGGAGGAGGAGCGTGCGTAGCTGTGTTGGCCTCAGGCGGCTTGGTGCTGCGATGAGTTGTTAGTAGTATCCGTAGATTGACCCATCTGCAAAAACTGTATAGATCTGACTGTATTGAGGCCATACCCTGCTGTGTTGACAGGACCAATAAGTTTCAAGTCATTGGAATACAGGCTTAGTTTATTTGTAATGTTTCTTGGAGAGTTGCTAATGTAGACATTAAAAAGAGAGAAATCTCAACAAAGAACAAATAAACAGGACTACAGCCAGTAGAAAGAAAAGATAAAAACTAAAGCTCATGGATATTTTGCCTGTACAAAGACAAAGCATCTTCAATGCTGAAACAAAGATAAAAACTAAAATAAATTAAAAACAAATAAAATCCCAAACCAAGAAATAAAAACAACTAAATCAATTTCTACAATTGTTCCAACAGTGACTGAGCTCCACAGAAGCTAATAGAGTTGCTTAATTACCTGTATCTCTATTTGTTGAAATATTAGCAAGGATGTCTTTTGTTTATTTCAATTGCCTCCCTAGCCCACTGTGTAAACTCTCTATCATTGGAAATGACCATGACATAGTCAAATTGTACATAATTATCAGGGTGATAGAAAATGTGTTCAGCCAAAACAAAGATTTCAGGAGACTTGCTCATTTTTAGAGCTCTGACTTAGCCACCTCTGTCAATTATTATTTCTCTCTTGTTAAAAAACATGCTAATCTGTAAAATCAAATAATTGTCTTAAAGATTGCAAGAAGGAATCAGTGACTCCGAAATCTTTCAGAATAAATATGGTACCCATTTTGGCATTCAAATGTTTTCTATCCTTGATTTTGTCTAGGTCCTGCTGTTAAGAATGTATCATCTAAACCTTTGACTAGTCAACAGGAAGCAATTTTGTCGAAAGGTTCTAAATTCTGTTTTCCAGCATTGATTTCATATTCAAAAATAATTTCTAAGGTAGAAACAGGTATTATGGATTCTATCAATAAAGCTGAGGCTCCTCAGGAGCTTAGAGTTAATATTATAAAGCAGCTAAAGACTTTTAATGGGAACAAAATTGAAATCGAAAACACAAAAAATGTCATTAAAACTCTTTCTCAATTAAAAAAGAAAAAATATCATATTATCATTAGGGCTGATAAAGGCAACACTATTGTAATTATGGACGATTGTGATTACAAATGGCAAAGAAAACCATTAGTTCTGATACCATTACTTATAGAAGACTGGATTTTGATACCATGGACATATATGTAATGTCAACAAGAACTGAATTGGAAGCACTGAAAGTTTTTTTTTACACATAACCCTGCAATTTTATAATAAGTTTTACTGAAGAACCTGTTCTGTGCCCAAAATCTATGGTTCACCCAAAGTTCATAATTTTTCCATCACCTGTTTCAAAATTAAGAAAATGGTTGTCAGTGGCATTCTGTCCCCTTTTAGGTACACACAAATTTTATTAAAAAAAACTCCACTCATCTCACTAATAAATTAAAAATTTTGCATTGGAGGAGAATTTGATTCTCTGCAGTTTGATGCTATTTCTAAATTTACTGTTAAACATTATGAAGACACCTTATAGAATGAATTACAAAAACACTTCAATTTGTTACTGGATGTAACCTTGGCAAGTTTGGATGTTGAGGTTATTATGAAATTAGTTACTCTGATAAATCAATTTTCTTTTTATTTTGGTTTTAGAGGAGAGTTTAAAAGCAGGTGTTTGGCTTGCTGATGGGAGCTGGTCTTAGTCCTCTGTTAGCAAACCTTTTCATGGATTTCATTGAATAATCTGCCTTATGTAGTTTTAGATTTTCTCCTTGTTTCTGGGGCAGATTCACAGATGACATAGTATGTATTTGGAAACACAGATTTGAATCATTAGACCTTTTTTTGTTAAAATTTAAATATTTTTGATGAAAATAAATTTACAGTTAAATTTGAAGAAAATAACAAGCTACCTTTTCCTGACATTTTAGTAACTAAAAGAGATTTCCATCTGCTTTTATCAATATCTAGAAAGCCTATGCACAACAACAGATATCTGGATTTTCACTCTTGCCAGTTTCAGAAAAAAGAGGGGTCATAATTTCATTAGTCGTTAGGGCTGTCAGAATTTGTCCCCAAGAATTTCTGGATTCAGAATTATCTTATTTAAGAGAATTTTCTTTTGTAAAGATTACCCAATTAAATTCACAAACAAAATAATAGAAAACAGACATATTATACATAATAATGAAATAAATGCAGTTCACTGTCTTCTGAACTGAATTTGTCTCATAAGTTATATTTCTTTACCATATGTACTGGGGGGAAAACTTAAACAGATTTTACACAAATAAAACATAGGTAGGCCTGCATATTTTCAGTCAATAAGACCATTAAGCAGTTTCCTAAATTATGGGAAAGATTTGGCTCATGGAAATTGGGTAGTGGGGTTTATAATATTCCTTGTTTGTGTGGAAAATTTTACATTGACCATACTCACCAGTAATATTTTAAACAATTTATTGGGCAATGTAACTCAATAGAAAAACTCTAAAATTGAGTTAGCCTCCTAAAACCTTTGTTTTGGCTGAACACATTTTCCACCAACCTGATCATTACATGCAATTTGATAATGCCATGGCCATTTCTAATGATAGAGGGTTTACATAGTGGGCTAGGAGGCTATTAAAAAAAAAACAAAAAAACATAGTCTTGCTAATATATCAATAAATAGAGATACAGGTAATTTGAGTATTGACCCGATTTATAACATTCTTCTTAAAAGTTAACCAGTTGTTTATGGGATTAATAAGGTTTTACAAAATCACCTGAAACAAGATTAAATACAAGACCTAGGAAAATTGCAGTAATAGTAGCAAACAGTAGGACTATTTCGCAACAGAAATAAAAAAAATATTATAGACATCCATGTTTTATCTGCTTTCCTAGGTATGTTTTACCTCTCTATAAGCTACATTAATCTTCAACTAGTTTTCAAAATGCTTTGTCTCTGTACAATAAGTATATTTTATTACTAGTAATATTCAGATTACTGAGTTACATATTATCTTCCATGTCAGCTTTAAAATTGATGCTGGGAAGGATTTATATGCGGTACATAACCTTCAGCAGCACCTCTTCCTTTAGAGCTCACAATTTCATGCCAGGAACAACTTTATTTGTAATAACATAGCTGAGAATATTGCATTATTTATAATTCCAGGAAAAATGCTATGTTTTGCCTTTTTGTGGGAATATTTTTTTTCAAGGATTGAAATTAGAAACTTATATAAATGTCACAAATGCATGGAAAGCACAAAAGATGTGTCTAGGATATTTAGCTCAAAAATATTCAGGTTAAATACCTGGGGGCTAAAGATTGTCCCTTGAGTTAAACCTCTACCATTGGCTGGCTAGCATGTTTTTGATTATTTATTTGGGCGTGGAATGACCTCTGCTAAAAAATTTTTGACAAACTTAATAAAGCCATCACAAAACTCAATATAATTTAAAACAAACAAGAGTATTACATGGAAAATATTACCATAAGTATTTGACTAGTCAAAAAGCATAGCTAATAGGACTCCTTTGTTAGATTAGTCAAAAAAACTTTTTGCACAAAATAAGTTTCTCAAAAGAAAAAGTAAAGAACTCCATTAAACCAAAAATGAACAAAAATAGAATCAAATAATTTACCAAGCATAGTTCTACCACAAATGAGTATCAATAAATAAATGAAACCAAAAACAAACAGATATTTAAATAAGTCAAACTCAAAACAAGCAGAGATTAATCTGAATAGGGTTCCAAACCCTATGATTTCTAAAAGCCAGAATATAATTTGTACTTTACTGACAAAAATTCAAATGAATTTCCTGAAAATAATGTGCACTGTAGATAACATAAGATATTTTTTTCAGTAAAGTAAAAATTATATTCTGGCTTTTAGAAAGCATAGAAAAATAAATAAACAATACATTGTGCCAACATCGTTGTTTACTTAGGGTGCGCGATCGTGCTTCCTATGATTATGATTTTGTAGCATCCAAGTCAAGCCTGGCTAGGTGATCTAGAGAACAGTGATCCCTTCCAAAGCTTGTCTGGACTCTAGGAACTAGGTAATTAAGTTAAACAAGCGATTCATCTCCCTTTTAAATTAATAATTTAAATGCTTTGCTAAGGTCTGGGAGAACAGAAATTGGTTCATATCAAGGAGGATCTGAGCTAGGCTAATTTGGCTTGAAAATGGGATAAATAATAGCTTTCTTCCATACACTATGAAAACTATGGTCTTGCTAATATTGGTTATTATAGCCTACTTAAATATAGCCTACTTAAATATAGACTACTACAATATAGCCTACTTAAAAGAACAAATTTGAAGAAAGAGGTTGACTCTTTGTCCTGTTACACACAAGTTTAACATTGGCTGAAGTCCATTTGAAAGTTAAATATGTTTCTGTTGTGGATTTTTTTTGAAAGGATCTTCTGGATTTCAGTTCCTTCATGATTTCTTTAGATCCCATAGCTTAGAAATTTAATAGAGCTCTTAACTTTTCTTTTAAAAACTTTGTTGCGGAAAAAGTATTTTAAATTAATCTAAAATGAGGCAAATGATAGTTTTATCCATGATAAAAGCACTATTGATCTGAAAATGAATCCTTTAACCAATTAGCTAACAGGCAGCGTATACTGGTAGCGTATATATACGCATACTGATGTTTATTCCTTGAGTTTTAATAATTTCTTATTTATTAAAGCCAAAAAAATGAAAACATTTAAAATGTACAGTAAATTGCAAATTATGTTCTGGTCTTGGGATACAGCAATAAGATGCAAACGTTTTCTTTTGGTTAGTTCCACATCCTCCACAACAAGCCATACTAGTTACAACTTCACACACCAAACTGCTGCTACGATATTGCTGTTATCCCCTTTTACAAACTGCATACAGACGGCACGTTGTGATTCAGTTCACTCTTCCCCTTAAAAATTTCTTGAAAATTTCACCTTCATACCCTTAGGCATAGTTGTAATAGTAGTCTACTACTACCAATAGGTAGTATTAAAATATTAATACTACTAGTAGTATTATTAATAGTAAATGGAGTATTACTAGTTTCAGCAGTAGTATTTAATGTATTTCCTTTTGGTTAGTTGAACATCTCTCTTGTAAAGAGCTCTATGTTCTTATACTCCTTGAGATTTTCATTTCAATGCTCTTAGCCTTATAAGTAGTTGCAATAGAAGTCGTAGTTGAAGTAGAACTAATAGAAGTTAACGCAGCTGTGGCAGTAGTATTAGCAGTAGGATGCGCGTATTGCCTTTTGGTCAGATGATATTCCCCTTTAAGCGTTCTCTGAAAGTTCCAACTTAATACCCAAATAAATTGAGATCCGCTTTTTTGACAATGCACACGCACATAGAGTCTTTTGATTTACTTGAAATTTCCCCTCAATATTGTAAATGGAGTAGTGGGATAGTAGTAGTAATGGTGTTAGTTGTAGTAGTAGTGGTAGCATGCAAATATTGCCTTTTTCGTCATCTCCCTCATCATTTCCTGAAAGTTCCAAATTAATATACTCAGTCGTCCCTGAGTTACGACTAGTCCCCGAAGCCGCGCCACGCCGACTTGACGGTGGCGAATGTGTGATTTAGTATCGGCGGCGGAACACTGCCAGGCGCGCCGAAATTTTTTGGCGGCGCTCCGCCGATTTTAGACCGGCGGCGCGCCACGGCGCGCCGATTTTTCTGATTAAAAATAATAATAAAAATTCCACTTCACCAAGCACGGTTAACCTCGATTTTAGTAAGGATTTTTAAATGGTTGGCTAAAAACATGCAAGAACAATATGACAAAACAGAAATTCGTTGGGCCGTGCGAAAAGTGTTTATATTCACCGTTGATCAGACCAAGTAGAATTCTCAGTTTTAGCCACTAGACCCAGGAAAACCTATGTTGTGTTTATGTTTAACATCGCATTGTTCCTATAAAATCCATTGTTTAGTCATTTCCTTCTTGTTAATGATTTGGGCTAATGTGTGTATAACTTTCAAAGTTTGAAGTTCAATCATCTCCTGTTCATCAAATACATACGAAAAGGAAGTGAAAAAAAAAACAAACAAATAACATCATCGAAAAAACATTGTATACAAGTCAGATTCCATGGCTTAACAACACCAACAATTTTAAATCAGCGGTTACATCACTTCAGTTACAATTGATGTAACAAAAGTGAGTTTGTTCACTCTGCCTGGAGCCATTGATCTTTTTGCAGTCACTATCAGTCTTGTTGTGCTAAAAAGCCGTTTAGCTGGGACACTTGTGGCCGGTACAGCCAGAACTTGACGAGCGTAAACTGCCACTCGCGGGATCTGATACTAGTATTGGACATTGGGGTCCCACAGAATGCCGCAAATAGGCTTCTTCTTTGTAACTGCTGAAATAAGTTGTTTTTATAAGGGAGAACACACCTGCATCTTTACCATAGGGCTCCTGCGCTCTACACTACAGGAGGAACTAAACTGCACCTTTACCCTCTTTTCTTATCAACACGGAATAACCCTCTAAAATTCTTTTCTGAAAGAAGTGGTCAAGTTATGACGTTTCAAGTCAAAGTTTAAGGCTACTTCAACTTCAGTGTGCTCTGCTAAGTGTGCAAAAAAAATGTAATTCATTTCTATATATATATTTCTATACTAGCTCTAGATAATCTACCAACTGTAAAACAACCACAATTCAGCATAGACAAATAAATGAAACCCCAAACGAACAGAAACTACAATAAATAATTGAATCAAACTCAAAACAAGCAGAAAGTAACACGAGTTGGGCTCAAAACCCCTATGCCTTCCCAAGGCCAGAACACAATTTGCACTTAACTAAAAAAATATAAATGTTTTTACTTTTAGAGTTTTAATGCATAAAAAAAAAATAGCGGTTTAATTACTAAACATCAGTATATGTTTGCTAAAGTTACAATGCACATTCATTTGTATTTTCTTCAGTGAAGTACATAATATGTTTTGGCTCCGAGAAGGATTAGAGGTTTTAAGCGCTATTTATGTTAATTTCTATTCGTTTTGAGTTTCACTTGGTTATTTATTGTAATTTCTGTTCGTTTTAGGTTTCATTTATTTATCAATGCTGATTTGTGGTAGTTTCCCGATTGGTAGATTATTTGATTTTAATTTTGCTCATTTTTTTTGTTTAATGAAATTCTTTACTTTTCTTTGAAAAACTTATTTTGTGGAAACAGTTTTTTTAATTAATTTCGTTTCGTGTTAAGTTGGCAAAGTCTTTTCAGAGAAAGAGGTAAAGAATAATTTAAATCTTTTAGTTTTTTTAGGAATGTATAGTTTCGCCTGCGAATTGCATCATGGAAAAAAAATTTCATCAATTTTTAACAACATAGACCCTTTTAAAAATCTGGAATCAAATAGTAGTGTTTAATTTAGTTTTATACCTCCTCTAGTTGATCTGAAATGGAAAAGTTGATAACATTCGCAAAAAAATTTGTTTACTTTCTTTGATAGCTTGGATACACTTACGCTATTTTGATTTGGTCCAATTTTAAGAGCCGAAGAAGCCCCGAAAGTTTGAACATAATACCCTCATTCGTTCTTGGGATACTGTTGAGATGCCTTATTGGGAATTAGCATTAACACAGTGCATTTTTATTTAATCTTAAAGCAACATTTACTTTTTAAACATAAAGGCAAATTGGAGGGTGGGCGGGGGAGGGGGATTAGTTTCAATTCAATCATTTTCGACTATTAAAAAGGACATCAGCCCTTTCTATTTTCAATCGAATGAGCCCTTTTCGAAGTTCCTATGACAACTCCTTCGATATGAATTGCCCTGGTCTAAACAGCAACAACAACAAAAAAATGATACAGTATACCCACATCGATCTTTATTATAAAAATGTCAAGCCTTCCAACCAATTGCGATTATTAAAAAGGGCACTAGGCTTTTCGATTTCCAATCGAATGATCCCTTTTTGAGTTTCTACGACAGCGCTTTCTATAAACACCGTATATGCCCCCAGGGCATAAAGTACAACCCTTACCGTAAGGGCTGTGAGGGTGGTTGTCATCCTCTAAGACCAAATTTCCAGAACTTTTAACTACGTTTAACAAAATGGCTATCTCAAAATTTTGATGGGATATGTTTTGGATATTAGTGGGCGTCGAAGGGATTTTGGTTGCGTTCCAATCATTTTAAATAATTAGGATGGGCACAAGCCATTGCAATTTCTAACGGAATGAGCCCTTGTGAATTTTTTACAATAACTTCTTTAACACGAAGTGTCCTGGTCTAAAAGAAAAAATGATAAATAATACATTGTGCCAACATCGTTCTTATATACCCCCAGGGCGTAACTTAAAACGCTTGCCCTAATGGTTGTGGGGGAGTAACCTCCTCAAAAAACATAATTTTTCTCTGGAAATCAGTTACTCTGAACAAAATGGCTATCTTAAAATTTTGATTGGATGTGTTTGGTGAAATGGAGGGCATAGAATGGGTGTTAGTTGCCCTCCAATCACTTTCGACTATCAAAAGGTGCACAAGCTATTCCAACTTCCAATCGAATGAGCTCTTTTTGAAGTTTCTACGACAACTCCTTCAATGCAAATTACCATGGTTTGGAAAAAAAAAAAAAAAAAAAAAAAAAAATACTACATTGTGCCAACATTGTTCTTTACTTAGGCAGCTCGATTGTGCTGCCTATGATAAAATTCTCAATTGCCTAATGCTCTTTTACCTACCTCTTTTCATCCGAAAAATCAGAAAGAAAAATGAACAGAATTTTAAAGTGGAAGGTATAATTTTTGTTTCAAGAAAAATTTCTTCTTCTCCTTCCTACGAACCGTAATACATGGCGAGCAGTATTTATCTTTAAGAAACAGATTAGCCGGGATGACGGTTGAAGCCCAGAGGTCGATAGCGATAACCGAAAAAGAGAGCAAAAAACAAGAGAAACACGGGGGCTGTTTAGTGACCCTGCCACCCCCATAAGCAGCGGTGGTGTCCTTATGCGAATGCAAGCTCGGCGGCGCGCCGCGGTTTTTTTTTCGGTGGCGCGCCACCGACTTTATGGCGCTGCTTCGGGGTCTACTTACGACCCTCTGACAATCTGAATACACATAATGTGTTTTGATTTAATTTAACACTTCCCTCAACATTTTCTGAAAGGCTCACCTGAATTCCCTTTTTCTCTTTGGAAAGTAAAATTCAAACATGCATTCCTTTCTCAATAACATAGTGTATGTAAATGATGAACGAATTGCTTAACTTACAGCTCTTGTTCTGTGGACTGTTGGGAGGTTGACATCCCCAAAGACATAATTACTAAACCTTTTAACAATGCTGAACAAAATAGCTCTCTTGCAGTTTTGATCGGACATGTTTTGAGGAATGACAGGCTTAGGGGGGCGGATGGCCCTCCATTCACTTTTGAGTCTTAAAAAGGGTACTAGAAATTTTGACTTCCAACCAATTAAGTCCCATCCAATACTAAGTTTATACGACCGCCTATTCTCATAAAAACCTTATATGCCCTGGGACATAAATTATAAATACTGTCCTTGGGCTCAGGGGGGTTTTGTCCTCCCTGAAGGTATTGTTATGTGCTATTTGGACTATTGTAAATAGAAGGGATATCTCACAATTTCCATCGGATGTGGTTGGGGAAAAATGGGTGTCAGGAAGGGGAGGTGGGCTGGGCTAGTTGCCCTCCGTCACTTTTGACTGTTAAAAGTGAACTAAAACTTTACATTCCAATCAAATAAGCCTCCTCTAAATTTCAACTGACCACCCCTTCCCTAAAAACTTTATATGCCCCTGGTGCATAACTTATAACCCTTGCCCCCAGACTTTCAGGGGTTATGTCAACCCTGAAGGCCTTGTTATGATCTTTGGACTATTTTTTGAACAAACGGATGTTTCAAATTTCTATTGGAATCATTTGGGAAAATAGGACTTGAGATAGGGGGGCTAGCTGCCTCCAATCACTTTGACTCTTGAAAAGGACGATAGAACCTCTGATTTCTAATCCAACGAGCCCCCTCTGAAGTTTACTTGACCACACTTTCCACAAAAACTTAATATGCCGCCAGGGAATAATTTACAACATTTGACCCGAGGGCTTTGGGGGGCGGGGGGACTGTCGTCCTCAAAGACATAATTACTGGACCTTGTAATTACGTTGAACAAAATGGCTATCCGCATTTCAAAATGTTGATTGTATATCTTTGGAGAAATAATGGGTGCGGTGGCCTGGTTGCCCTCCAATTACTTTTGACTGTTAAAAAAGACAGTAGAACTCGTAATTTTCAATCGAATGAGCCCCCCCCCTCGAAGTTTCTAAGACAATTCCTTCTATACGAAGTGGCCTGGTATAAAAAAGATAAAAAAAATAATACGCTGTGCCTACAGTGCTCTTTACTTAAGCAGTGCTATTGCACTGCCTATGATATCTTGAAATTTGGTTGTGAAAATAGTATGTTTTTTTTTGAAAGTTCAGACTGCCAAATAGTCTGTTGTAAGTTGATTAATTATTTGAAACTTAGGAATGATCAAGATGATGAGTATTAAGTTTGGTTTGAAGATTAAAAGGGATAATTATATAAAATATTGTCTCATCATATAAAATGTTATAGCTATCAGTGTCATCCCTAGGGTTATAGAAAAATTTAAGGTTATTGTCCTACTGAAAAGAGAAACAGACACCTACTTTATCTGCATAATTTTCGTAATATTTATTTAGAATTGAAAAACGACGGGTCTTGGCATTGATGAAAAGAGGGTTATATATTTAATCTATATATTTAAGTTTGCATGAATAAGTTTGTATCACAGACAACTTATTCAAACTTCTCGTTGCTGTAACCTAAAGTTAATTTAATTAAACCTTTTATGGTTAGGAGGGCAGCAGTGCTCAGAACTGTTTGTGTGCTTATAACTTGTTTATGTATTTAAAACTATTGTTTTCTTTTTTAGGTCCCCCCTTGTTGCTAGAAGATAAGTTTAGATGATCTTCAAAATGAGGTTTTACTGGAAGTTTGTTTTTGCAACAATCTCAGTTTTCATTATTTGTTTATTTCTGCTCTCCCTTGTTGGTTGCAAAGGACCACTTAAGGAGGATTTAGTATGTGGAAAAGCTGTACAAGTTGCCTCATCAAAGGTAGATATTGAAATATGCCAGCTTTCTTTAATTTCATTTTATTCACTGTCTTGAATTGAAATTTTATCCATTGTTTATATATAGCTACGGTATATTTTCATTTTATTTATAAATGGAAGGGCAGGTATGGTATACAAAATAATTAACTCTTATAGATCTTGTTTAAGACTACTGCACAAATTATTATTTAGAGTAGAAATCTTCCTTTTATTCCTTCTTGTCTTTCCATATTTGGTAACCACATACTGCCATGCTTAGTGTTAAAGATGTACTTTTATAACCCTGGGTTGTCTGTAATTAAACTTTTAATGTAACTGTTCCTTTTGTGTTCTAGCAAACCTTTCCAAAGATATCAACATGCTATTGAAATCGTCAGGGACCTTCAAGAAGAAGCTACAAATGTTTAAATTTTTGAAAACTAATTGTTTGTTCTGGCACCACTGTACTGGATGCCTTGGGGCTACCATTTATTTGATGTGATATCATTTATGCTACCACTCTTTGATCTTTAACGCCACAGTGCCACCACTGGCGTTACCGTTAGAGTCTAGCAACATGATCAAGCGATTAAAAGGGTTCTATAATTTCTTTGCGTACTGGGGTTGCAACTAGTATGTGTTTGAAAAGTGTACTGCCTTTTCGAGAACCACACTATTGGGCCCAAGGTGCCACAATCTGTGGCACCTCTGAAAAATCTCTAGCTGTCTCTTTAGAGGTTAAACGGACCCTCCTGGCGATATATTAACGACGGTACTTCTCGAATACTCTTTTCCTACCATGTCTGGGTCCGGGGAAAAATAATCTCACACATCAGGAGAAAACAACTCATTTTTATTCCTCCAAGCGCAAACTCCAACAAAACATGAACTCTGAACTCTATAACGTAGACATTGCAGTCTAGAAATGAACTAACTAAGAAATCACTTTATTCACACGCAAAAACCTGGTGTAGGGTTGGACCCTAAATTGACCCTGGTGAATCTGATAAATGAGGGCTTCAAAAACACAAACTTTTGCGACACTACTGACTTAGCAACGAGAATTTAGCCTGTCCTTAAAATTTATACTATAAGCAAATGTAATTAAGAAAAGGAAACGGGTCAGTTATCTGAAGAACACAAAGGGGTGCCAGAACAAATATAAACAGCCAATGCTTATATTTAATAAATATCTGCAAGGAGAGAATTGTACAAAAGAAACTAATTCCTTTAGTAAAATAATATTGCTTTAGTTTTGATAATTTCTTTTTTATTACCCTTAGTAACCATATTCGAAGTTTCACTATGGTTTCATGTGCTACCATTATTGCCTTCTTCTCAAAAAGGCCCCCTAAATTGGGGTAGGATATTGAATGCGCGACGCTTATTCTCCTCGTGAAAAACTCCCCCCACATGCAAAATTGAGCAGCCAAAGAGACAGTATGACAAATAAAGCTAATAAAGAAAAGAAGGAAAGTCTTATATTATTTATTTTTAGATTTATATTTTGTGTTAATTCTTTTTCGTGTTTCTGAGGGTTAGAATTATCATAGCAGGGTAAGATAAAGTCCAATATTGGGCTATGGGGTTGATATCAACCCTGAAGGCAAAGCTATTAGACCTTTCAAAGTTTTTGGATAAAGCGGGTATCTCAAAATCTGATTAATATCATATTGGTTAGAAGAGGGCTGGATAGTAGAAAAGGAACCGAGAGGGAGGCTGATTTCTCTCTAGTAGCTTTTGATCTATAAAAAAGACACATAAACTTTCGACTTACAGTCAAATGATCCCCTGCCTAATTTCTAAAATAGTCCAATAGCCCCTTCAATTCAAAATGGGTGGAAAAGAGTTTTTAACAGTTTTCAGACCCTTATTTGGGCAAAATACATTCTAAGACCACACTGGGGATACATGGCGTATGAAGCAAAGAAAAAAAAATTAACAAATGAAAAAAAAAAATCAAATAGGCAAGGAAAACGAGGGTACTGTCAATAAGTGCAAAAATACGAGACGACAATAAGCATATATTTCGACAAGGAACTCCGCCAATTCGTCTTCAGTGCTCAAAAAAAAAAAAAAAAAAAAAATACCCAACCTTTTGAAGCAGACCTCACGAGAGGAGAAAAGACACTGAATTAAAACCAGCCAGATTAAAGTTTTTGGGCTGTATTTTGAATGGAAGTAATTTTTTCCCTTCTGCATTCGGGCCTCTTCTTGAGCCAATTGAAAAATTTGGTGTCTTTTTGAGCCCCTTTTGTTAGAGGAGGGACCAATTGAATACTTTTTTGTATGTTAGTCCTGTTGGTCCAATGACTTGAGGCCGTAAGTTTCAAATTGGTCAGGAAATTTTTGGGGCCTAATTCCTGGCCCCTAGTCCATCCCTCCCCACAGCAAATGTTGATTGTTTTTATATGAAAATAATCCTTCAAGATTTCACGCCACTGAACTCCCAAGATCAAACATGCTCCCTTTTTTTCCACTATAAAATGTATCTGTAAAGAATTGACACTAAGAACAATTTACGACCCCTGTCCTAGGGGCTCTGGTGGTTGTGTTATCCTTGGATGCAAATTTATTGATATTTTCAACTAGTCTGAATAAAATGGACATTTCGAAATGTTGGTCAGGTGTCCTAAGGGATTACAAAAGGACCAGATGTAAAAACAGGTTCTAGGACAGGGGCTTGTTGCTCTTTAATCACTCTTAAAAAAGGCACTAGAACTCCTGATTTCCGATCGAATTTAGCATCCTCCGAAGTTTTTACGGCCAGGGGGGGGAGGGGGGGGGGTAGCCCCCTACTATATGGAATAAATTCATCTCGTTTTAGGGTTTAATAATGCTCTCTCCTTTCATAATAAAGGCGCAGAGGAGAAATATTCCCGGTAACCAAGAGGGGCTAAATATCAATTCCCCCCCCCTTTGTCTGGAACTAATTCTGTATTTATCTAAAGTCTCAATGAGAGTGAGTATGTTTTGGAATTCACGAAAATAAACGACAAACTAGAGCTCCGTTGTTACCTTGCTGAAAACTACAAATTGATTAAATTGAAATTTTATTTAGCCAGTTGCGTTTTATTTCTATTAATTTGAAAGGAATGAATGTAAAAGAAAAATAACATTGGCGAAAATAATTTTTTTGAAACAGCAAAACTAAATTATTTATCACGAATGTTTTATATCGAGAAAATTGTTACAAATAAGTCAATAAATCCCGTGATATGTCTTTTATACCCTCATAAAAGACTATTTTGGCTTTTGTTCGTCGATGTTTAACTATATAAATAGCTTCGATTCAAATTTAATTTAGCCAGGTGGTTCTTTGTACACTTGAAAAGAATGGATTAAAAGGGAAAAAAATATTCATGTAATTTAACAAATATTAAACTAATAAAACAAAGTTAATTATCATAAATTCTCTGATATTTAAAGTCTTCCTGGAAGTTTTTGGAAGAAAAAAGCCAAAAATTTTTTTTTGTATTGAGTAAGCTGCAGGAAAACTTTAGCCCTTAGGGAGATTCATCGGTCAGTTTAATGTCTGCTTAGGTTAGGTTTTAATCCACCAATTATAGCAATATTTTTTCTCTTTAAGTTAGGTATCTTATATGCTCAACTCAGTTTGGTGAATCCGCCCATTATGACTATAGTAATAGACTCATCCTAACTTTGGTTATAAGTCAAACACTATAAATCAAATATATACTCAGTGTGTTTTCATTTTGGGTTCCTGCATTGATTTATTAGCCCCAGTTTTGTAATCCACAATATCATGGATCTTTAAATGCCAACTGAAGATGTTGAAAGGCACGGGCTCAAAAGCCAAATATTTGGTCCTAAATACAAACAACAAGGGAGAAACAGTAGAAACAACTGGGAATTTTTTTCTTAAAACACTGGAAACTATGGTCATCGTCGCTATTTATATTTGGTCCTCCAGTAAAACCCATTGAAATTATATACATGACTCATTTCAGTTTGCACATTTCACATTTCAGTATGTGCAATGTGGGAGCTTGATATGTAACCTCCAAGTCATAACAGGTATTCCATTTCTATGTGTGCGAGGTTGCTGGAGGAGGCGTGGGCCTAAGTAGCTGACGTAAGGCCCTCCTATCGTGCAGATTGAAAATCATTGCGTCACCTTAATTTCAAAAAGGTTTGAATATGTTCATATGTGCAAAATTGCGAGGGAGGATGGTTTGGTCCTTCAATCGTATCAATAGAAATTCATTGCGTAACTCAGATATCAGCATGATATGAAATGACCACTATTTGTCAAATTTATACTTAAAATGTTTAGATTTTGAAATATGCATTTGAACATCAGTCTCAGATGAATAGTCAGCAAATTCAGGTCTGTAACTTAATCTGCAAGTCAAAAGTGTCTATATATGCTAAGAAGAGGAAATGGGCGTTGGATGATTACTGGGCCCCAAAAGTGTACGTAGGGCTTTCCAATCTTGTAGATTAAAAATCCTTGCATCTCTCTCATTCTAGCAAGGTTTGACATTTCCACTCCAGCAGGTACTTAGTCCATTGATTATTATGTAAAATTCCGTATTTATTATTTTTAAATCATTAAAAGTGATAACCTTTTTCAGCAGTTCAAAAAATTGCTTCAAAGATTAAAACTGAAAAATCATCCGATTTTTTTTAGAAAAGTAAATATGGATATTTAGTTTATGAATACTTCAGATATTTAATAGGATAACAATGTTTAAAGCCATCTTGATTCCTAGAAATATCAGACATTTGTTAATAAAAGCCTGACTTGTACAACGCATTCTGCAATGTAACATTGTAGACTGTTACAGGACTAGGCACTTAAGGCCACATTAAATGAAAAACGTCATTTCAATGAAGACTAGCATTGTCAATATTAAATATCCTTTACAGTCACAGACCAATCACTTTTTACAGGGACGCATGCTTGGTACTTTATGTCATAAATGTTCATGAATGACCTAAAAATTCATGTTTCTGACTATTCTCCTTACCAAAATCCTTTAACCCTGTTCCAAATTGTCGGACCTGTGGACACCTATGTTTCGAATAGAAATAGAATTTTAAAAGCAGTTTTGTCAAATGGAAGTAAAAAGCGATATCAAAACTTAAAACAAACTGAAATTATTCGGTATGTGGGGATTGGAACCTCTCCTCAATTCTCTGCTCTTTATGCTAACGTTTGACTTGTTGTCCTATAATCCTTTAAAAACGACTGCTCAAACACAGGGGTAATTGGATCAGAATTACGTGTATAGCTCAATAAAACTTTATCGTAAGGAGCAGGGGAATGAGGAGGGGCACCACCTTCATATACGGAATAATTTTTGTTAGTTTTAAGTTTTAACGCGGCTCTTTATTCTAATTTGAAAAGTTTTCTTTTTTTTTAATTTTAATTGGTTTAATTTTAATATGGCATTAATTTTAATGCCATATTCAAAGTTACTCTAAAAATGAGGAGGGTTACCACCCTCTCAAACCCCATTGCTTACATCAAAATTTAGCTTTTACGGAACAATGTTTCGAGAAAAAGAGCTCATTGCTGCACTTGCTTTTTGACCAAAATAAACTATTGTCTCTGCAGTAAGAGGAGAATTTACACCCCCTAAGCCCCGTACTGCACGGGTCTTTAAAGTTTTATTCGAATAAATCTTCTTTCAATTATCTAGGACCACTGGCTTGATAGGATCAACCCCTGGGATTAAGCAAACACGCATGCGTGACCCCCCCCCCCCCCAACAAAAAATCATTTTCATGTTTTTGACGATGCTTGAGGGTCCTCTTACATGTTCGATTTCATTGAATAAATTTGCTTTAAGCCTTTCTCTTTGGGGAAGTTTAATCCCTGTCTCTAAAATTATGCAGATCTTGATTTGTTAATAGGTTTCGGTGAGCAACCTTAAAATAAATAAGTTTTGCGTATCTCGAATCAGTATAAGTACTAAATTTTGTGGCTACATATAAGTAGTAACCATCTATTGAATTTGAGGACGCCCCCGTACCAAACAGGTTTTTCTGGTAGTCCTATTCTACAGGTCATTACACCTTTGCCAAGAGGAACGAGTATAACTTGATTGGTGATTAGGATTTGAATAAAAGGAATATTTTTCTTTACAATTCATATTATCAAGAGAATTGAATTCAAAGAGAATAGTTTTTATTTGCAAGGATATTAGTAGAGGAAAAAAATGAGTGGTGCATTTACACTATTGGAGATTAATGATGGAACCGACAGCAGTGATGCACGAGTACCTAATGTAGCTGTGGAAATAACTGCTGGTTGTAGACTATGTCTTGAATGGGACACTATGTATGCTAGATACGTGATATCATTAAGCAAATTTAAGCAGGAGGAGCAGCTGTGTTTTGCTGGAAAAGTAAATATACTACATATAAATAAACTTCGGTCAGCATTAGATGTCCTATCGAAATATATTGATGAGAACAAAATGCATCAGTGAATATTATTATTGTAATTATGATCAATAAAACTGTTTCTAAATCATTGATATTTTTTCTTTCTATAGTAGACTAACGTATATTTTCTAGAGTAGAAAAAAGAAATTCTGTTTAGTCTGAACTTGGTTGTGAGAGAATTAGTACTCAAAACAATGAATAGTTTCGAGAAAGTTCGAATCATGAGGAATCTAGTTCTTATGTACAAACGTTTAGTTCTAGACCATGATTTTCTAGACTTGTATAGTTAAAAGAAGATATTTTCTCGAGGAATTCTTGTAAATATAATCAAAACTGATTCTCCATCATTAGAATATTGTATGAAGCTTCTATATTGTGGTCCAAATGCATTTACGCAATTTATTGATATATTGATCACGAAACGGCAAAATTATATTGTGGATATGCTTTTAAACATTAGTTTAGAAATTGAGGGCTTTTTTTCATGAGAAAGATGGTGCTCACGGATGATTTACTCCTCTCTCTCTCTCTCAGACAATTTTTTTTGTTGCTAGCTCAGTTTCATTGTGGTAGTGAGAGTGTCAACACATGACAAAATGTTTCATACATGTCCGTTATGTATGTACTCACTGGGCATCTGGTCTTCATGTGAGAACTCCACAATGATTGATGAGTATCATGAAAAGTGTAGATTATGCAACCTATGCAAATTGCTTAGAGGATATGCTGAGCACATTCAAAGCGGTAATTACTGTCTTTAAGAAGTGTGTGACTCTCATCCTAGAGGCCACCTATGCTCCAATTGTCATTATGATAAATGTAATCAGGGGGAGAACACATATCCCGGTATGATTGGAAAGAATCCTACCAGTGATTTTAGATTATTGCTACGAGATTGGTATGGTCACGGTTTTAGATTGTTCTGGGAGTAGGAACAGGGTCAGTGATTCAACTGTTGGAACAACAAAAGAATATGGTTTCTTAGTCATCGATGTGAATACACTGGGTGTTATGATTATAAGCCCACTGATTTTTATTTGGCTGTGACGGAATGTGATTCGACACTTGAGGACACTGTTTGAGAAATTGCTTCAAATAAGCAAATTGAAACATGTGAATTCTAAAGAATGAATGAGAATAGTATCATTGACTATACAAGGAGATACGACAAGATTGAAGCCACACTCTACTGTAGAAAATGTGAGCCTTACATTGCAGTACATCAGGATTAGTACACTTTTAATTTAGATAATATACCTGCTCTAGTTGTTGTCGACAAATACCTTGTAGTGGACTAAATCTAAAGAATAGAAAAGTTGTTTTATCATTTATATAAAATTGTTTTATTAATAAACAATTTCACCTACATCTTTATAACAATTTATTCTTAGGGCACTAAAATCAATATTAAATACACTTGGAAGTATATTCTCCACTAGAAAGTCATTCAATTGAGATAAGTCAACGTAGATGTCGAGAAACTAGTTGTAGGTGTAGCCACGACATCTGAACATGAAAAAGAGTAGCGAATGAAAGCCACATGTCTTAGTCGCTAAATCCTGTACTCTTCTTTTATTTTGAATAATGATTTTCCCTTTGCTTTTAATGAAGTTGCTGATGTATGGAGCACAGAATTTATACAATAGGCCAAAAGGATAAAAAAATTCAATATTCGTTGATGTTTGAAAGATTCATAGCCAATGACCAGTCTTCAAAGTCAATGTACTGCTATTAAAAATGATAAGTGTGTTGTCAGCATGTGGAATTTTTTCAATAAAGTCTGAAGGCCTGCAATAGAACCTGTATCGGGATGTATCTGGATTCATAATAAATGAGGCGATTATTGGATTTGTTCTTATGGTGCTAGGTCTAGCAGAGCACTGCCGTCGGGTGTGGTTTCCCAATAGGTTTCAAATTGACTTAGTGATATTAGTGTGATACTCTCAGTCAGAGCATTGGCAAATGTACACTCTAAACGTACATTCCCTGTTCGTACTATGGTCATATCTTGCGTGCCTGACAAATCCAAAACAATTACCCCATGATTTTTTGAAAACATTGAATTGGTTATTCCATTTTCAAATAGTTGAGAGTAGTGATCTAGGGATTGCTTGGTCAACTCGTACAGAGTTCTATAGGATTTTTTGTCAAATGAAAGACTGTACAGTGGAATACCATTTACTTTGCACACGAGGCTAGATAGACCGAAAAAAATAAAATCATGGGGGGATTCAGTCCAGGATCCAACGGCACTGCCGCTCTTCACAAAGGCCAAAGCCAATATTGATGGGATTTCTCCATTGATAAATGATGAACCGCTATAGCTACGAGAGCCGGTGGCAATGTGACATTGATTGGTGATTGTATGGGGGACAAGAAGTTTAATGTTGTTACTACTGGCTCTTAGCTTCTTCACTGCCAATGCAACAGAGCTCATAACTTGTTGTTTTCGGACGTGGAGAATTGCCGATGTGATAATAACATTTGCATCGGGTGCTGCAGGAAGTGTTTTTCTCAAAATGAAATTCGATGGGGCCATCTGTAACTTTATGTCAATCTTGACATTGGGGGGTAGCCATTGGGATATATTGAATATCTCATGATTTACTTTTCCAACTAGATGATACTCCTGGGTCACTGCAGGAGTCAACTCACCGTCAGTATCAACACCTGTTCGATATTCATAGCCGAATGATCGCCCTCTCCTCTCCCTGAACGCCTTTGGCGTCATCATCCTAAATTGTATGTAGCTATCACAGTTTGATAAATTATTGCTGGTGCTCACCAATGTTCCATTAATAAATATATTAATTTGTTTGAATATGCTGTGTAGAATACAGTTTTTATAGGAGAGACCATCGCCGGCATTTGGAGTTGTATAATCTGACTTTTTCTTCACCACAACATTTCAATCAATAAATGTTGACGACAAATCAATGAAATAGTCTTCATTGGAAAATATTTTATAGTTTATATTGTCCTAGAGGGGCTGTTGGGGGTGAAATTGTTCATAGTAGACATCCTTGAGACTGAAATCAAAATTTTCAGCATTAAATAAATTCAATGAAGACCTAATTGATTAATGTCATTACCTGTAGGGGAGATAAGTCATTTTAAGAGAAGAAATCCTTCTTTGATCTAACAATCTTTTTCTTTGTCTTCTTCTGCTTATTGGCCTTCGTTGTTCTATTTCTCAAAGTCCTTGTTGATGTCCTTTGCTTCTTGCCGGGAAAAAGATTGATGAGTGAATGAAGGGAACGCATCCTTTTCAATCCCTCCCCATTTTGTCAAGATTTTAATTGTTCACCAACGGCTCTTGCTGAAGATCTAAAATTTTACTTAAAACTATCCTTGAAATTCTTGCCCAACCCCCAGTCCTGTAGTGTGGAGGCAGCAAAATTTGATGCAGCAGGTACAAGATATTTTCTGGCAAGGGGTAGTGCAGAACGAAATAGCCTAGCAAACCAGCTACCAAGACCATAGCCAGACATTGTAGTACACCCCTTGTAATAGTCCAATCCATTGCTTATTTGATGTGGACTCAAAGCATCAACATAGCAATCGATATCGGGACAGAGAAATGGAATTCTTCTATTGTTCATTTTAGGTGATTGTACTGTCGTTGACAATGGGTCGAAAATGACATGTAATCACTGCTAAGCCTTTTGAAAGTGCTAGGGAATCACCTAATTCAGTTCTTAGCGTTAACTAACAGAGTTACAAATAGGAAGTGTTTCCAGGGATATACTGAAGATGCTTTATATTGTAGTTGTGAATATGTTCTCGATTGGTTTTTCGTCCAAGAACTCGTAGGAGGGGAACATTTGAATCACCGACTCGAGATGTTTCCACAAATGAAGCGTAAAGAAATATACAAGTGTGCGTGGAGAAGGCAGGCGGGTAGTCAGCAAATATGAAATTAGTGTTTCCGGCACTTCTACCATTGATTATATTGAGCTTAAAGCCAAGAACGTCCTTTAGGTTATCATTGAGAATAACCTTTTCATTGGCAATAGGGGAACTAATGTAGATCTTGCCCTCCTCCTTTGAATAGTTGAAATGAAAAGCTCCTTTTTTACGAGCAGAAATTCTTTTATTGATAGTACGACATAAATCATTCATGCAGGTGAGCTCCTCGTAGGGTAATTCAATATATGGGTAATCCAACCAATTGATTTTTTGAATTTGTTCTTGATCACCTGGTGGTGGCGGCCAATCATAGGGTCTAATTTTTATTTCATATTTACGATCCTTTCTCAGGATGTCATAGGTATTTTTGAGAATACAGTCGACAAGAGCCACTTCATATGCACCGTCAAATTTGACGGCGGGGGAGAGTTTTGTCCAAAAATCACTTGTCGTATTCTAGTCATTGTAGAGAGGATCGGAAACGTTGGACATGAAAGTTACATAGAAATCATTGGGCATTGTCAATATCTTCAACACCAATCCAAGAATCAAAATCAGAGTTGTATCCTAGCCACCGAACAAGTAACTGTTTCTTACCCCTGCGACTACGTCTCTTTAATACCTTTTCAATTTGATATATTTCTCTAGAATTTTTAACTTTTTGCAATTCAAAGTCATAAAAGCCGCCGAGAATCTCTTCATCTTTGGTATCACGCAGGCGATAAGTTATAGGTTTAGTGTCTAGGATTTTTGCCACTTTAAAAAGTTCAGTGGACCACAATTAAGTCCCCTTTTCAAAAACATTAGTTGTTCTATTAATTCGAACAGTATCACCAACATTGAATTAATTTTTATTCTTCTTGAATTTTGATTCATTTGAATATTGTTTAAGAAAGGTGTCAATTGTATTATGATCCGAATGATGAACTTCCGTTGGTGTAGAGTTGGACAATGATCGATGAGGTCGTTGATTATAAATCAACATGATTTTATCCAGATCATGAATAAAAGCCGGCGTATTTTTCAATGTACAATATCTTGAAATTAAAAGTCGAACAGTTCTTATCAATCGTTCGACCAATGCAGCCTTTTTAGGACTGTGACTATGATAGAGCAGCGTAATATATTTGTCTAGTACTTTTGCAACATGAAGATTAAAAAAGTCACTGCCATGATCTGTTTAAATTTTTTATATGAATCCTGTTCGAGAATACTTTCAAGAGCCTGAGCAACTTCAACACCTCTCTTTGATCGCAATGAAATTGCATATGCATAGTGACTAAAAACACTGATTGCAAGTAGAAGGCACTTGTACGGTGGATTGTGACCTCTTTGAAGCTGATCTAGAGTCAGGAGATCTGCTTGCATTATATCCAATGGGTAAAAGGCTTTATTTTTTTAATATTGATTGGCACGAAGTCTATGATTTCTATGCAGAGTGTAACTTGGTTCATTTTGTAGATAGTCTTGTATACTTTTAATGCGAACCCCCCTTAATTTGGAGAGAGTTCTGGGGGAACTTAAACTCCCCGCCTCGCCAATATTTTCATAAACACCTTTCAGAACTTCAGCCTTTTTGAACGTAAACACGTTGTGTAATGTCCGCTACCCTTTTGTATACTGGCTGCTGGTGACGTTGACTTTGATACGTCTTCGCTTTTGTCTAGCCACCAGCGGCGTGCTAGTATTTTCCAAAATTGATTTAAAATCTTTTTCTTCAAGTTCATATTTCAATGTTGATGATGGTGATAGACGTTCATTTAATTTTTTTTAGAATTTGTCTATTGCCAATAAGACTTTTGGGGAAGTTTAATGTATTTAGAAAGTTGTATAGACGAGTGTCAAATGATAATAGTCCTTTACGATTTGTAACCATGTCATACATTAAATCAAGTAGATTATAGCTCTTGCCCTGAATTATAATCCTTTCACCATTGCTCTCAACTTGAATTTGACCATTTTCCAGGAGATAGGTTAAGAGTCGTTTACTTTGTTCAGGATATTAAACAGGCCTCGGAATTAAAATTTTCAATGCAATCGAATCAGATTTCTCCTTATTTAGTTGGTTTCCAGCAGCAGCAGATTCTTGAAAAGATTATTCTTTTTTAGGATCAGCAGCAGCAGTATGCTTTGATCGATAATATCATTCCACTTAACAACGTACAATTTGAAGTAAAAGCAGTTTTTATCATCTTCAATATATACATTGTCGTCAAATTTGCTCAGATCGTTCTTATAATGATCCAAGGGTGAGAGAGCGAGTTCTATTTGATTCGGTTTGTAGGATTTTGCCTTTTTCTAGACAAATCTGTTTACAAGTCCTGCAATTCTTGGTAGTAAAAGTGAGAAAAAGCTACCGCCTGTCTGAAGAAGTCGTTTCCTTTTAAAATTCTTTCCTTTCTTTTTAGAGGCCAATATAAGTACAAAGGAATGATGTTGCTTTGCCTGCTGCTTAACTACTTATGGTAGTTGAACATTACCCTTGGTCAAATTTAAACAAAGTTCAGATATTAGATTAATGAAATTATTGTCAATATCGTGTTTGAGTATTGCTTTTCTAATCTGAGGTTTTGAAATGATTAGAATTGAAAAAAAGTGTCTATTTTCATGTAGTTTCTTCAGTTTCATGATAGCGACTTATAAGTCTTGTTAGTGTCCACAGCGAGATATACTGTAATTTCATTGTCGAAAATATCTGTGACTACACGCAGATCCTCGGAATTATTTTTATTAATATCAAACAGTATGTAATATTATTTTTTATTAGATGACTGATTGTTTGCCTAGATCATATTTTTTTGGGCTCACTTATTTTTCTTTTTTTTTTTGGTTATTATCTAGATAGAATCACTTACAACTCTGTAGATTATGTTATAGGTGCAGTTCAATGCAAGTGTTCGCATACATTTGCTCTGATGAAAGAGATTTTGTAGAAACAGAGTAATCTTCAGTGTCATGATAGCGACTAATAGGTCTTTTTAGCGTTCACAGGGAGATATACTGTAATTTCATTGTCGAAAATATCTGTGACTACACGCAGATCCTCGGGTGTATTTTGATTAAGATCCAATAGGATATAACCGTTGGGTTTACTAGTTGCCTGATTGTATGCTGAGAGCAGAAATTTAGGGGCACCTGGATAGATTTGTTTATTGAGTGTTATTAGGGAGATAGAATCACGAACATCTCGTTAGATGATATATTAGGTAAAGATAAAATAAAGTTTTCGAATACATTTGCTCTGATGAAAGAGATTGTGTATAACCAGAGTATCGGAAATCTGTTAATGATGAGAGCGAGCAGTGAATAATTGCAGCATTTGCTGAGACCATTGTTCAATAGATTCAGCCAGATCGTCAATGATCAACCAAGAGTTTGGTTCAATAATGTTGAAAACATCAAGTCCCTGTATGAACTGCATCTGCACCGATCCCATGGTGGTGGCAGCAATTGCTTTTATTTTATTGTATGACTCCTGCCAAATACTATAGCAATATTAGATTTTTTTCGGCTTTTCAACAAAAATTTTATCACAATTTTTAATTATTTTATTTAAGAGTTTTGTTTTGTCCGACATTGAGGACCCACACAGAAACGATCTGAATGGTGTTTTAAATTGATACATGTTCCTTTCAACAGTTCACCTGGACAACTAAATGTAGACCCTAATTGTCTAATGACTAAATAATTTTTCCCTACTACTACTCTGTTCTTCAAGAAGAAGACAAAGACGAATAAAGAATCATATTTTTTTTCTTTTATTATATGCACATAAAAAAGTAACAATACATTGAAAAAAAAACACTTTTTAAAATTTATTCATAATAAAAAAATACAACATTTACATGGGTACACACAGAGAGAAAAAACACTTTTTTTGTTTATTTATAGATAAAAAAACATTAAATTAGAGAGAGCACTTGAAAAAAAATCTGCTCTAACTAAAAAAAAATAACTTTGATATTGTGGCGGTGCGCCCCCGCGCGGGCGGCGGCCACCCCCCCCCCCACCTGGGCCGCGAGGCCCCCCCCCCCCCAAAGGTTTTTAGGAAACTATTTACAAGACTTTATTTAAACCGAGACTTTCCCTATGGGCAATAAATTCGATCCGGTCTGAAGTTAAATAGTCTCCAAGGGGGAGAGTGGTCACACTATCTTAACAAACATAGAACATGTCGGAAATGGGACTCATGGCAATTTTTTCTACATTTACAGTAAAGATCCTGTAGTTGTGGGAACTAATTGCCAACAATTTGGCTTATGGATTTGCATTTTCAACAATACAATTCCTATAATTGTTCATGTCGAAATTTTTGTTCACATAGTGCGTGGCTACTCCTTTGCAACGTTTCTTGATTTCCTCGTCGTATGTCTGTATAAAGTACACCTTCGGACCTACAAACATACCACGGGAAATCAAGTCGCTCACTGTTTCTGATTTAAAAAATAAAATCTGATTGGGCACCCGACGTTTTAATATCTCAGGGTAAAGGCCGCTACTCCAAATTGTGTAGTTCATCCGGGAACTAATAATTTCACTGTGTGCCAAATCATCAATTAGATTCGAGGTTTTTACTTGTAACAGTAGAGAATCCGTGTCGCCGTAGCAGACCTCTACTTGCCCCTTTTCAGGCAATTGTACCCTAGCCACATTTTAGTAAAATTCCAACATGAGCTTTTTTGAGATTTCCAAGATAGCACTGCCTGCAACAATATTTTTATTCAAGACAATGCGTCTTTTTTTCCTATTCAAAAGTACCATGTCCGGGCCCATGATTGTAAAGGAAGTGTAATTGGGATCGGCAATAATTCGAGCACATTGTTCTGGATCGGTCACAACGATTCCTATTGCGAACACTCTCACACATTTTGCCGAAAGCCAAATTTAAAATGAGTTTATAAATTTCATTTTCAGCCTTTGTCTCTGCTTCGGAACGTTTGCTAACAAAAGTGTCAACAAACGCTTTCAAATAGGGTTTTTGACTAAACTGGAGTGCTCGGTGAACCTTTGTGACATTGAAACCGTTGTTGCACATCCATTTTAAAGCTACATGATGTACAACTATGTTTTTTTTCGGCAGAAGGTCAGCAGTAAGTTTTTGTTTTGAAGGTGACCAATGCAATCCGTCCACCTCGACTAAACGCCTATTGTGGGGGCTCAAAGAGTCCTTAGTCACAGGTCTATTGATGCACAGGAAAACAAAATCCTTTACTGAATCGTGAAGCTCGACTGGTATCTCTCCATCAATTTCAAAAAACCACCCAACTGGTCCATTCTCCTCAACACTGTCGCTAATGTTGGGGAAATGGCTAGCTTGAGGGTCATTGAGCCATTTATAGTCACCGCAAGGTAGTGCATAATGAGACATGGTTGAGGGGTAGAGATGATTTATATTGAGTACAACTGCATCAAATTCTGTCCTTGTCGGCCCTCCTATTTGACCGGTTTCTATTATAAGATCGCTAAGACCAATACCACCCCCCCCTCATTAACCTTGCGAGGCCTCGGTAATAGGCTATAGCGGGGATGGGCTAGGTTTTTTAACCCCAAATTTTTGGGAGACGGCCCATCACGCGATAAGGTAAAGACAAGAAATAGCACAGATTAAGATTAAACTCTCTATAGATATTATCCGTATTTTTAAACATAATGTCTAACAGGGTTAACACGTCACTCGACAAATACAGCTTGCAGTAGTCAAACCTATTTTTACACCCTTCCTCTGCCCAAACTTTTGTAGCAAAACTGTATTCCTCGGGGGTGCAACTAAGATCGTGAAGACTGTCGTCATATGATTCAATTGGAGGAATAGTCTCCTCGGCGAATCTCGACATGGAACAATAATGGTCATAAGGATAAATGCCCTTGACCGTAAACAAATCATATAAATCATTTGGAAATTGTTGCTTGAGAAGGGGAAAGCATTGCTGCCGTCATCGTTTTTCTGCACTTGAATTAATTCGCTCAATGATTTAGGGAAAAAACTGTAGGAATCTAAAAAGCGAATTTTATTCGTGTACTCAACGCCGGCTTCAACAAATTTCCACATAAATTCCAAAACAAGCAACTTTTCCGATAATTTAGGTATGATTTTGTACGTAAAGCTGTCTATCACCCATGCATCATCATCTATTGTTACATTTCTTTGAAGATGTGCCAATGCAGGTAGTACACACTTCAGATCATAGTTAGAGTTATGTATAAAAACCGGTAGAAAAAGTTGTTGTTTAATTTTTAAATTACACAATTTGTGAGGCCACCCTCGAAAGTTACTTTTTCCCGTTGAATTGGGGTCAATAAGGTGATTGTGGTCCTGAACCGCGTCTTTTGGGGCAAGGGCCTCCCTACACACCCAGCAAATTGTCCCCTTTTCCAGCGCCCGTTGCTCTTTATCCGACAATGTCATTGGATAATTGGTATGACGTAATCGTGAAATTGCCTTGTTTGTCGTTTTTATTAAAGAAATCAATAGCTTTTCCATACTGCCCTCCTCGTCCATAGTAAAAAAAAAACTTCCAATTGCATTTTATTGTTGGCGTCGCGACGGGCGTGTGCGTAGGAACACGCAACTAGTTTGTGTTCCTTGACTATATTTGACCTTAATGGGTCCGATAACTCAATCAGTCTTGTTTTACAGCCCAAACACTCTTTATCAGCTTGTAGAAGGGAATTTTGGAAATTTTTCAATTGTAAAGTGTCTTTGCCTTCTGCCGGCATTTCTCTTCTTTGATCTCCATGAATTTTGCAAGGCTCCATGTGGTCTGAAAGTGTTCCCTCAGAACTAAACGAGGAAAGGCACATGGGACAATAGAAACGTTCCCCTTTCTTCTTGCCTTGGGATAGGATTCGACTTATCGCCGTGACGGGGAAAAAATGACCATAGGAATTTACATCTTTGGGATGCTTGTAAATAACCCATACAAAATTTTTAACATTATCTACTGACGGTGTCCTCACTGAATACAAAACTCCTTTTTTATTTGGTTTTTTTCCCCCATCTACAAATTCAGTGTCATACTGAAGAACAGCCCCCCCCACCCCACGATTTTCAATTGGGTTCTAGAAAATTGATAATTATTTAAAGGACACCGGATACTTTCCCACTAAACAATCAAAATTTACTTTGTGGAAATTTTTTCCACTGTTACGTGCAAGTTTGTCGAGATTTTTCATTGTTGAATCATCTTTTAATATCTTATGGGCTGCTGCTAAAAACGCATATTTAAAGCATTGCAGTGCCTTTTCAAATCTGAAACCATGAACCCCTCCTGTAGCCGACAAATCTGGGTGGCATTTTATTCCTTTACCCCTCCCACCCCTTAAAATAAAGTTTTTTTTAAATCTACTGAGATTCAGATCCATGCGTTCAATGTATAAAATGATGGACCATTTCCCCTCTCGCTAAACGTGTCCAAAGTTGAAATTAGTTTATTCACCCAGTTGAAAAAATTTTCTTCAAATTCGTTTAGACCCGGATAAAACGTCTGGTTGCCTGTTAAAAGTGAAAATAAAAAATGTCCCCGGATGTCCCCTTTTGTAAGTAAACTTTTTGATTCACCGACACTTTAATTCCCCCCCGACCTCCCCAATTCTGGATCTGAATCTCAATTTTTGCTCGTATTCTGTCGATACAGCTATGGATAACTTTCAAGGGGTAAGTTAGAATAATGCCAGTGTTTTCCTTGGGGGAGCTAAAATTTATCCTGTATGTTCGTAAATGACCTGAGTAGATTCTATCAAATAAAATTCACGCAATTCCGAGGACATAGCACTATTTTCATATCCTGTCCCTGTTTGTTCAGGACTCAATTCACTAATAGTAAAGTTGTCATTAAAAATGTCCCCTGAAGAAGTAGACCCAACAATTTGCATAAAACTGTCCACTTCTTCAGCTATAAATTAAAAATGCCGAGGGATATCAAATAACGTACTTTCACTAACATCATCTAGGGAGAGAGGGCAATTACCAATGATACTTTAAAGTCCTGGACCAGGGAAGGCAGAAGTTTTCACAGCCTCCCCCTGAAACTAGAAAATGAATAGATTAAGTTTTTGTTTTTTTTGTTTTTTTGACGAAAGTTTTATCACAATTATAGCACACTTTTCTTTTTTCTTTTTTTTATCAAAAAATTTTTTTTTTTTAATAAAAAGTTACCCCCCCGCAACCCCTCCCCGGGAGGACCCTTGGGAACCGGGAGCTTCCTTTGTGGTAGGAGGATCGATGCCCTTTCGAGTTGAGATATCGGACTTCACAACACTGTTCAAATAGAACAGCCTCAAATTCTTTCTCGAAAGCATCTTTCAATGAAAATAATTGCTTGAAAATGAGTTCGCTCAAAATAATGTTTCTTGACATCATTGTGAAAGACATAATTGGAGATTATTAAAAAAAAGACCTTCTTATCGCAAATACACATCCTGCCACATGAAACCCTACTTAAAATTCAAAGCGGATTAAGTAGCGATGGGAATAATTTGATAAACATCGGATATGGACAAGGGCTTAGTGCAAAATATACAGTAGTTTGAGAATGATTTGTCAACTGTGAAACAGTGAATTGTTTGTTTTTCAAATAGTTAGTTTTTGTTTAAAAGGAATATTGGAATTTTTGCATTATAATGCATATTGGTTAGAATTTAAAATGTAAGGTTTTTTTTTTTTTTTTTTTAATAGAAATGCGGGATAATATATTTAGTAGTTATAATCATTCCTTTAAATAACGCTAATTTGGTTAATTAATTAAAATGAAAAAGGATTATTATTATAGAAAAAATTTTAAGTTTTACTCGTCAAAAGCTATGCGCCTGAGAAAATTTTGTCTTATTTTTGAAAAAATAAGGGAAAAAAATATATACATTTACAATTTCTGGCTGCAGATCAGAAGTCCCTGGCATGGCTTGAAGAGGAGTGTCCCCCCTATCTTCATCTGATGAGGCTGAGACATAATGCAAAGCAGCCCATTCCCTTTTCAACTTCCTTCCAGTTTGCGTGGAGCTAACACTGGTGCCAGAGGTCCCTGGGATTAAAAGATTCGCGGCCATTGGCTGGTCCAGGTCATGTGTAATTTTACCAGCGCATTTGATAATAGATGACCTTGTTGCTTGCATTAATGCAGGTTCGCCCCATATCGCGTTCTTTTCCAGAGGAGCATTATTTCACAGATCTTCATACATTAAAAAAAAGGCCAAAATTGATAGTGAAAAAAAAATGCATGGTGGTTTTTTGGGATAATTCATTTTATTTTATACTTATTTATTATTGTAAAAAACATCTTGATTTAAGATCCAAGTGTTTTCAGTTACTTTTTTTAGCGATTGAATCTGAATTTTACAAAAACTGAGTTTGCCCACGAAATTTTACAAAACCTTACTTGAGCCTTTTTTTTTCTACTTCGAAAAAGTTGCAAGATGCTTATCTTTCTGCTAAAAAGCCGATAGGAGGAATGGGTCAATTTTGGTCCTTGGTTCATAAAGATTAAGAATCCACAGATTATTCTGATTTAAACAGGGTGCAATATGTGCCTATTTTTGCATTAAAAAACTGGTGTTAAATAGGGGGAGCTGGAATTTTTTTTTTTTTTTATTCAATTAAATAAATATTTATATTTTCCTTTATTATAAAAATAAAATAATCATTGTTACAAATTTAGATTTTTTATAATTATTTTCAGCTCTTAAATTAAGGTAAGCAGCGTAGATTCTAAATTGTTTTGGTTCTTCTTCTAAAGACCAAAAACACCATTACACTAGTATGATCTAAAATATAACTGAAATACATTTTCCAACAGTACATGGTAACGAACTATAAGTAAGGAGCAAATCAGGCTAATAGTAACCGAAACTCTAAAAAGGAAGCTTTTGTAACAATTAATACATTAAAAGAATCAAACATTTTATTCTAATCCCAAATTACCGATCGAAAGCTAAGCGCTTTTTTTAAAAAATTTTCTGATTTTCAAATAACATCCCTAAAAAAGGCCACAGATCTTGATAAAAATCGCACCGTAATAAAAAGGAAGCTATTGTAATAATTAATACGTTAAAAGAATTTGCGTAAATCTCTTTGAAAGGTGTAATGCCCCTGTAGAATAGGACTGCCAGAAAAACCTGTTTGGTACGGGGGCGTCCTCAAATTCAATAGATGGTTACTACTCATATATTGTTATCTACTCTTACGATTGTCTGTGGATTCTTTTAAAAGGGCCGCCCTTTACTTACAATTTGTTACTACCATCTGTTTGATCCAAGGCCCTTTTAAGTATGAAGAAGAATATCACTTCCTTCTTCGACCATCCCCCTTTTTCTTACAATAAGGTTTCGTATTCGTGTAAAAATGCTTCGAAACTGGTAGTCATTCGTGAAAAGAAAAGCCTCCTATTTTTTTTCAGAATGAGGCGGAGGGAGGGGTTTGAAATTTTAAACAAATCATAGGGCTGTCATTACACGGTTTTCAATGGAAGCTTTTTGAAAAAAAATCATTTCACAGAAAAATCCCCGAGAAACGCTGGAAAGGGCCAGTGCCCCCCCCCCAGGACATAAGAAGATATAAAAGATGTATGTAAATAGAACAAAAAGAAATATTTCAAATCATGGTAAAACCAAAATATTTTTGGAGCACTTGACCCTCATTTTCAGCCCTGGAAAATTTGCTGGATGTGCTCATAATGCGCTCCCCCTCTCTCACTCCCTTTTGTGCCGGTATACGTATGATTGTAATCTTTTGTTACACATAAAAATATTTCTGGAATAATGGGAGCTATCACTCCACAGTACCCATATTGCAGGCTTAGTCCAAAAATATTGCTTGGAATGAAGAGAGATTTGAGATTACTCCATCCCCTGCCAAACATCCACCTTTATTTATCTGAAGGTTTACGGAGAGTTAGAAAAGTTAAAGCAAAAAAAACATTCTTTGAGGCTTCAAGCGCAACCCTTCCATCTGCACAAAGATCCACTGGCTCTCCTCCGTAAAAGCTAATGCGCATTTATACACCACTGTACATAATTCTATCAAACCTCAAATGAATCAAATTAGTTAAATGAAGCTTTAAAATAATCATCTATATCAACCATTTTTTTTTGTATAGACATGGTTTATATTTTGGAACGAATATGCCACGTTGCGGCACTGCTGCCTCTAATACAGTGAAGCTCACTATACTATTTTTCAATAATTTTAAAATCGATTTGCTTTCTTAGAATTTTACTCGAAAGTTGTATCCCCAAAAATGGTAGAAAACGAAACTGCTGTAATAACGAAACTGTGTAAATAAACCTTCTTCTGTTATTCTAGGACCATTATTTTGATAAGGCTATCCACGGGAAAAACCCCAAAAGAACACGAATCCTTGATCATCCTTCTTGAGAGGCCTGAAATCTCTGTGATAGTGTTCTCTAATCATAGGCAGCGCGCTAGCGCTGCCTAAGTAAAGAACGATGTGGGCACAATGTGTTTTTTCTCCATACCCGGGCACTTCGTATCGAAGGAGTTGTCTTAGAAACTTTGAAAAGGGCTCATTCGATTTTAAATTAGAGTGGCTAGTGCCCTTTTTAATAGTCTAAAGTGATTGGATGGCAACTAGCCCCCCCCCCCCGCCCCTCATTCTCCCAAACACATCCAATCAAAATTTTGAGATAGCCATTTTGTTCAGCGTAGTTGATTTCCAGATAGAAAATATGTTTTTGAGGAGGTCACTCGACCACAGCCCTCAAGGAAAGGTTTTTAAGTTATGCCCTGGGAGCATATAAGGTTTCTGTAGAAGGCGTTGTCGTAGAAACTTCAAAAAAGGCTCATTCGATTGAAAATTCAAAGGGCTAGTGCCCATTTTAATAGTCGAAAGTGATTGGAGGGCAATCAGAACTTTCAGAACTTTGTTCTTTCCCAATAAAATCATTCAATGTGAAAGGAAAGGGACTCCGCACATAACTGGTTTTAAATAAAAACAACAAGTTTATTCAATTGAAAGTAAGGAGCAACGCTAAAACTCAAAATCAATGAAAATTATTCCAGATATGAAGGGGTTGCCCCCCCCCCCTCCCTCCTCAATACCTTGCTCATCACGCTAAGGTTCTTAGCACTTTTAAGAAAGCTTCATATTCTAGTTAAATTGGAGGGCAATTACAGAACTTTCAATTTTCGTGTAAATAAGCCCTCCTCTGTTATTCTAGGACCATTATTTCAATAAGGCTATCAACGGGAAAAACCCCAAAGGAACACAGATCCATGATCATCCTTATTGAGAGGCTAGAAATCTCTGTGATAGTGTTCTCTAATCATAGGCAACGCGCTAGCGCTGCCTAAGTAAAGAACGATGTGGGCACAATGTGTTTTTTTTTCCATATCCGGGCACTTCGTATCGAAGGATTTGTCGTAGAAACTTTGAAAGGGGCTCATTCGATTTGAAATTAGGCTAGTCCCCTTTTTAAGATTCTAATGTTTTTGGGGGTATATTGCCCCCCCCCCCCACTCCCATCATTCTCCGAAATATATCCAATAAAAATTTTGGAATAGCCATTTTGTTCAGCGTAGAGGATTTCCACATAGAAGATATGTTTTTGAGGAGGGCACTCCCCCACAACCCTCGGGGCAAGGGTTTTAAGTTATGCCCTTGGGGCGTGTAAGGTTTTTACAGAAGGCCTTGTCTTAGAAACTTCAAAACAGGCTCATTCGATTTGAAATTTGAAGGACTAGTACTCTTTTTAATAGTCGAAAGTGATTACAGGGCAACTAGCCCCCCCCCCCCACGCCCATCATTCCCCCAAACACATCCAATCAGAATTTTGAGATAGCCATTTTGTTCAGCGGTGTTGATTTCCAGATAGAAAATATGTTTTCGAGGAGGAAACTCTCTCACAACCCTCGGGGAAAGGGTTGCAAGTTATGACCTGGGGGCATATAAGGTTTTTACAGAAGGCGTTGTAGTAGAAACTTCAAAATAGGCTCATTCGATTGGACATACAAAGGGCTAGTGCCCTTTTTAATAATCGAAAGTGATTGGAGGGCAACTAGCCCAACGCCTCCCCCCCCCGCCACGCACATCATTCCCCCAAATACATCCAATCAAAATCTTGAGATAGCCATTTTGTTCAGCGTAGTTGATTTCCAGAGAGAGAATATGTTTTTGAGGATGAAACTCCCCCACAACCCTTGGGGTAAGGGTTTTAAGTTTAACACTACTGAAATATTCCAACTCTTGCATTTCAACGAAAGAAATTCAAAATGAACTTTGAAAAATCAAGAAAATGTAACTGTGACAATGTAAACCACAACCAAACACTTCTGAAATATTCCAACATATTGCATTTCAACGAAAGAAATTCAAAATGAACTTTGAAAAAACAAGAAAATGTAACTTTGACAATGTAAACCATAACCAGACACTGCTGAAATATTCCAACTCTTGCATTTCAACGAAAGAAATTCAAATTAAATTTGAAAAATCAAGAAAATGTAACTTAGAAAAGGTAAACCACTACCAAACACCACTGAAATATTCCAACTCTTGCTTTTCAACGAAAGAAATTCAAAAATGAACTTTGAAAAATCAAGAAAATGTAAATGTGACAAGGTAAACCACAACCAAACGCTACTGAAATATTCCAACTCTTGCATTTCAAAGACAGAAATTCAAAATGAACTTTGAAAAATCAAGAAAATGTAAGTTTGACAAGGTAAACCAAAACCAAACACTACTGAAATATTCCCACTCTTGCATTTCAACGACAGAAATTCACAATGAACTTTGAACAATCAAGAAAATGTAAGTGTGACAAGTTAAACCACAACCACACTCTACTGGAATATTCCAACTCGTGCTTTGCCAAGACCGAAATTCACAATGAACTTTGAAAAATCAAGAAAATGTAACTATGATAAGGTAAACCACGACCAAACACTACTGAAATATTCCAACTCTTGCATTTCAACGAAAGAAATTCAAAATGAACTTTGAAAAATCAAGAAAATGTAATTGTGACAAGGTAAACCACAACCAAACACTGCTGAAATATTTCAACTCTTGCATTTCAATGAAAGAAATTCAAAATGAACTTTGAAAAATCATGAAAATGTAACTATGACAAGGTAAACCACAACCAAACACTACTGAAATATTCCAACTCTTGCATTTCAACGAATGAAATTCAAAAAGAACTTTGAAAAAACAAGAATCTTAATATTTGAAAAGGTAAACCAAAACAAAACAATACTGAAATATTCAAACTCTTGCATTTCAACGAAAGAAATTCAAAATGAACTTTTAAAAATCAAGAAAATTTAACTGTGACAAGTTAAACCACAACCACACACTACTGAAATATTCCAACTCTTGCATTTCAACGAAAGAAATTCAAAATGAACTTTGAAAAATCAAGAAAATGTAACTTAGACAAGGTATAGGCCTAAACGAACCATACACTACTGAAATATTCCAACTCTTGCATTTCAACGAAATATATTAAAAATTAACTTTTAAAAATCAAGAAAATGTAACTGTGACAAGGTAAACCACAACCAAACACTACTGAAATATTCCAACTCTTGCATTTCAATGAAAGAAATTCAAAATTAACTTTAAACAATCAAAAAAAGTTAAGTGTGACAAGGTAACCCAAAAACAGACACTACTGAAATATTCCAACTCTTGCAATTCAACTAAAGAAATTCAAAATAACAATTGAAAAAAAAATAAAATATAACTGTGACAAGGTATATCATAACCATACACTACTGAAATATTCCAACTCTTGCATTTCAAAGAAAGAACTTAAAAATGATAATTGAAAAATCTAGATAATGTAACTTTGACATGGTAAACCAAGACAAAACACCACTAAAATAGTCCAACTCTTGCATTTCAACGAAAGAAATTCAAAATGAACTTGGAAAAATCAGGAAAATGTAAGTGTGACAAGGTAAACCACCACCAAACACTACTGAAATAATCCAACTCTTGTATTTCAATGAAAGAAATTCAAAATGAACTTTGAAAAATCAGGAAAATGTAATTGAGACACTTTATACAACAAAAGACCAAGTGTGAAAGAGTAAAACTACGTCAAGTAAACGAAGGATGTTAAAAATGATATTAGAAAAAAAAATAAACTGTAACAGCTATATGGTGAACCATGATCAAACACTTTTGAAAAAATTAAACTATAGCTTTTCAAGGAAAGAACATCACAAACACAAATGACCTTTCAGTAAACTTAAAAGGTGACAAGGACCTCAAAGACCACACACAACTGACCTATTCCAACTCTTGCATTTCAATGAAAAAAATTCAAAATGAACTTTGAAAAAGCAGGAAAATGTAACTGTGACAAGGTAAACCACAACCAAACACTACTGAAATATTCCAACTCTTGCATTTCAACGAAAGAAATTTAAAATGAACTTTCAAAAATCAAGAAAATGTAACTGTGACATGGTAAACCACAACCAAACACTACTGAAATATTCCAACTCTTGCATATCAATGAAAGAAATTCAAAATGAACTTTGAAAAAACAAGAAAATGTAACTGTGACACTGTAAACCACATCGAACACTACTGAAATATTCCAACTCTTGCATTTCAACGAAAGAAATTCAAAATGAACTTTGAAAAATCAAGAAAATGTAACTGTGACAAGGTAAACCACAACCAAACACTACTGAAATATTCCAACTCTTGCATTTCAACGAAAGAAATTCAAAATGAACTTTGAAAAATCAAGAAAATGTAACTGTGACATGGTAAACGACAACCAAACACTACTGAAATATTCCAACTCTTGCATTTCAACGATAGAAATTCAAAATTAATTTGAAAAATCAAGAAAATGTAACTGTGACAAGGTAAACCATAACCAAACACTACTGAAATATTCCAACTCTTACATTTCATCGAAAGAAATTCAAAATGAACTTTGATAAATCATGAAAATGTAACTGTGACAAGGTAAACCATAACCAACCACTAGTGAAATATTCCAACTCTTGCGTTTCAAAGAAATAAATTCAAATAAACTATAAAAAATCAAGAAAATGTAAATGTGACAAGGTAAACCACAAGCAAACACGACTGAAATATTCCAACTCTTGCATTTCAAGAAAAGAAAATCAAAATGAACTTTGAAAAATCAAGAAAATGTAACTGTGACAAGGTAAACCACAACCAAACACTACTGAAATATTCCAACTCTTTCATTTCAAAGAAAGAAATTCAAAATGAAGTTTGAAAAATCAGGCCTTTGGGGTGTCGGGGGACCTTTTTTTTGGGGGTGGGGGCCGGGGGGAGGGTCGTTCTGTGTCTCAATGCACAAAAAAATATTAAAAAATGGGGAAGGGGAGGGGAGGAGGGGGAGGGGGTGGGCGGGAGGGGGGGAAGGGGATGGGAAGGAGGGGGGAGATGGAGGGAGAGGGAGGGGGGCCCTTTGGGGACCAAAGGGGGGAGGGGCTCTTTGGGGGTCCGGTGGCCCATTGGGAGCCTGGGGGACCTTTGAGGACCCGGGGAGGGCCTTTGGGGGTCCGGTGGCCCATTGGGAGCCTGGGGGACCTTTGAGGATCGGGGTAGGGGGAGCGGGGCCCTTTGGGGCTTGGGGGACCGGGTTAGGGCCTTTGGGAAGCCGGGGGCCCTTGGGGAGCCCTGGGACGCTGTGGGGACGGGGGGGTTCCTTCTGGTTTGGGGTATGGGGATTAGAACGGTTTGGATTGGGGTAGGGTGATCGGGGTCCTTTGGGGTTGGGTAGGGGACCTCACAACACTGTTAATATACAACTTGTGTATTATAACGACCACACTCAAAACCTCTTCTAAAATCATCTTTTAAATCATCTTTTAAAATGTCTCTAACTGTTTCGCCGAAATAATTCCATAAACTGTCTAAAACGCTTTCGCCCAAATAATCCCCTAAAAGTAATTTCTATGTGTTCCTTTTGTTTTTTGGCATCTCTGTGCTTTCACATTTCAAATTTCTAGGAAACCCTTTCCTACGTTAATCTCTTCATCTCATAAATTTTCCTAGGTAAACTATTAAGGTTTCGTTAGAATATCAATTTATCTCTCCGACTTAAAGCTCAGTGAAGCCGTATTTAAAAATAGAATTTCTATCTCTTTAAACTCCCGCATAATTCCGAGATACCAAGTGATGTCATTTATAATTCCTGACACTAAAGATCAATGAAGCCCTATTTAAAAATAGAATATGAATTTTTCTCTCTGACCTAAAGAACGGTTATCCCACAGACCTAAGATTAAAGAAGCCGTAATGTTTCATAAAATTCCACCATTCGTGAATCAATAATTTCCCTTAGCGATTATGTAGATCAAGTTTTCAGGTCTTGCTAGCCAAACAACAATGAAGAAATGTTTGTTTCTTAATTCCCCCTTCGTGAACCAATAATTCCCCCATCGATTATGTAAATCACCCCAATGTCATTACACCTGGACAAACAACAGCAAATAAATCGACCTTGACCCCCATTAGACTCGATCGATATTCCTTGAATAAATTATGTCCCGTCAGCATTAAACTAAATTGTAGATGGCAGCAGGGGTGAGGGATGGGGCTGGTACCCCCCTTTCTACTAACTCCCCTACAGCCCTCTGGACAAGGGTTTTAAGTTATGCCCTGGGGGCATATAACGTTTTTAAGGAAGGCGTTGTCGTAGAAACTTCAAAAAAACTCATTCGATTGGAAATTCAAAGGGCTAGTGCCCTTTTTAATAATCGAAAGTGATTGGAGGGCAACTAGCCCCTCCCCACACGCCCATCATTCCCTCTAACACTTCAAATCAAAATTTTCAGATAGTCATTTTGTTCAGCGTAGTTGATTTCCAGACAGAAAATATATTTTTGAGGAGGACACTCTCCCAAAACCCTCAGGGCAAGGATTATAAGTTATGCCCTGGGGGCATATAAGGTTTTTATTGAAATCTTTGTCGTAGAAACTTGAAAAAAGGCTCATTCGATTTGAAATTCAAAGGGATAGTACCCTTTTTAATAGTCGAAAGTGATTTGAGGGCAACTAACCCCCCTTTCGCACCCACCATTTCCCCAAACCCATCCAATCAAAATTTTTAGATAGCCATTTTATTCAACGCAGTTGAACGTTTTGGAAATTAGATCTTTAAGGATGAAATCCCTTCCCCCCTCAACCTTCAAAGCAAGGGTTGTAAGTTATGGCCTGGGGGCATATAAAGTTTTTATTGAAAGCGTCGTTGTAGAAACTTCAACTGGGCTCATTGAGTTGGAGATTTAAAGGGTTATGGTCTTTTTTAATAGTTGATAAGTGATTGGAGAGTGACTAGTGCCCCTCTCACGCCCACCATTTTCCCAAACACGTCCAATCAAAATTTTGAGATATCCATTGTGTTCAACGTAGTTGAACGTTCTGGAAAATAGGTGTTTAAGGATGATAACCCCCTCAGAGCCCTCAGTGCAAGGGTTGTAAGTTATGCCCTGGGGGCATATAAGGTTTATATAGAAAGTTGCTGCATAAATCATAGGCAGCAGGATCGCGCTGCCTAAGTAAAGAACGGGGACACTCGAGAACGAGACAAGAAACGGGGACTAAGTAAAGAGGAGGACACTCCCCCACAACCCTCAGGGCAAGGGCTTTAAGTTATCTCCTGGGGTATATAAGAACTTTGTTGGCACAATGTATTATTTATTAATTTTTTTCTTTAGAGCAGGGCACTTCGTATCGAAAAAGTTGTCTTAGAAACTTCGAAAAGCGCTCATTCAATTGGAAATTGGAGTGGCTTGTGTCCTTTTTAATAGTCGAAAGTGATTGGAAGGCGACTAACGCCCCTTCCACGCCCACCATTTCCCGAAACACATCCAATCAAAATTTTGAGATAGCCATTTTGCTCAGCGTAGTTGATTTACAGATAGAAATTATGTTTTTGAGGACAGTTCCCCACAGCCCTTAGGGTAAGGGTTGTAAGTTATGCCCTGGTGGCATATAAGGTTTTTTTTATAGAAGGCGTTGTCCTTGAAACTTTAAAAAGGCTCATTCGATTGGAAATTCAAAGGGTTAGTACCCTTTTTAATAGTCGAAAGTGATTAGAGCGCAACTAAACCGCCTTTCACGCCCACCTTTTCCCTAAACACATCTAATCAAAACTTTGAGATAGCCATTTTTTTCCACGTTATTTTAAGTTCTTGAAATTAGGACTTTGAGATGACAACCTCTCACCCCCCCCCCCCCCACAGCCCTCAGGGCAGCGGTTGTAAATTATGTCCATGGGGCATATAAGATTTTTATATAACGCGTTGTTGTAAAGATTCAAAAAGGGCTCATTCGATTGGAAATTGAAATGGCTAATCCCCTTTTTAATAATTAAAAGTGATTGGAAAGCAACTAACATCCCTTTCATACGCACCCTTTCCTCTAGCCCATCCAATAAAGATTTTGAGATGACCATTGTGTTCCATGCAGTTCAAAGTTCAAAAAATTATATATTTGATCTGGACACTCCCCCACAGTCTTAAGGGCAAAGTCTATAAGTTATGCCCTGGGGGCATATAAGGTTTTTATTGAAATCTTTGTCGTAGAATTGGGGGTTAGTTGAAAGTTTTGGAAATTATGTCTTTAAGGATGATAACCCCTCCCCCCCACAACGCTCAGGACAAGGGTTGTAAGTTATGCCTTTTTATTGAAAGCATAGAAACTTCAAGAGGGCTCATTCAATTGGAAATTGAAAGGGCTAGTGCTTTTGTTAATAGTTGAAAGTGATTGGAGAGCGACTAACGCCCCTCTGACGCCCACCTTTTCCCCAAACACATCCAATCAAAATTTTTAGATATCCATTTTGTTCAACGTAGTTGAAGGTTCTTGAAATTAGGTCATTGAGGATGATAACCCCCTCAGAGCCCTCGGGGCACGGATTATAAATTAGGCCCTGGGGGAATAAAGTTTATATGGAAAGTTGTTATAGAAATTTCAAAAAGGGCTCATTTGATTGGAAATTAATAGTCGAAAGGGAGTGGAAAGTAATAAACCCCCCTCTTACGCCCAACATTTCACCAAAAACATTCAATCAAAGTTTAGAGATAGCCATTTTGTTCAACGTAGTTAAAACTTCTGGAAATCATGTATTTAAGGATGACAAACCCCCAAGAGCCCTAAGAGCAAAGGTTGTAAGTTCTGCCCTGGGGGCATATAAGGTTTTTATAGGTAGAGTTGTCGTAAAACTTCAAAAGGGGCTCATTCAATTCGAAATTGAGAGGGCTAGTGACCTTTGTAATAGTCGAAAGTGATTAGAGGGTAACTAACCCCCGTCGCACGCCCACCATTCCTCCAAACACGTCCAATCAAAATTTTCAGATAGCCATTTTGTTCAACGTAGTAGAAAGTCTGGGAAATTAGGTGTTTGAGAATGACACCCCCCCCCCAGCACTCAGGGCAAGGATTGTAAGTTATGCCCTGGGGGCATATAAGATTTTTATTAAAAGTTTCGTCGAAAAAATTTCAAAAGGGCCCATTTGACTGGTAATTGAAAGGGCTAGGGCCATTTTTAATATTTGAAAGTGATTGGAAGGTGACTAACACCTCTTCCACGCCCACTATTTCTCGAAACACATCCAATCAAAATTTTAAGATAGCCATTTTATTCAGCGTAGTTGATTTCCAGATAGAAATTAGATTTTTGAGGACATTCCCCCACAACCCTTAGAGCAAGGGTTGTAAGTTATGCCCTTGGTGCTTATAAGGTCTTATAGAAGGTTTTGTCGTAGAAACTTTAAAAAAGGCTCATTTGATCGGAATTTCAAAGGGCTAGTCCCATTTTTAATAGTCGAAAGTGATTATAGGGCAACTATCCCGCCTCTCACGCCCACCTTTTCCCCAAACACATCTAATCAATACTTAGTGATAGCCATTTTATTCAACGTCGTTTTAAGTTCTGGAAATTAGGTATTTGAGTATGACAATACCCCGCCCCCCCCCAGCCCACAGGGCAAGGGTTGTAAATTATTCCCCGGGGGCATGTAAGGTTTTTATATAACGCGTTGTAATAGAAACTTCAAAAAGGGCTCATTCGATTGGAAATTGAAATGGCTAGTGCCCTTTTTAATAGTCGAAAGTGATTGGAAAGTGATTGGTAATTAATGCCCTGGTGGCATATAAGGTGTTTATAGGAAGCGTTGTCGTTTTCAAAAGGACTCATTCGATTGGAAGTCGAAAGGCTTAGTGCGCTTTTTAATAGTCGAAAGTGATTGGAAGGCTTTACGTTTTCATAGTAAAGATCGAAGTGGGTGTAATGTATTATTTTTTGATGTTGTTGTTGTTTAGACCAGGGCTTGTCGTATCGACGGAGTTGTCGTGGGAACTTCGAAAAGGGTTCCTTTGGTTGAAAATGGAAAGGGCTGATGCCCTTTTTAATAGTCGAAAGTAATTTGAGGACAACTAATCCCCCTTCCACTCTCAACCTATCACGCCAACCCTCCCATTTCTGCTCTTAAAATTTAACCAAATCAAAATAGCATAAGTGTATCGAAGCTATCAAAGAAAGTAAACAGATTTTTTTGCGAATGGTACCAAGTTTTCCGTTTCAGGTCAACTAGAGGAGGTATGAAACTAAATTAAATAGTACTATTTGTGTCCAGATTTTTAAAAGGGTGTATGCTGTTAAAAATTGCTGAAAAATTTTCTCCAGCATAAAAATAGCAGGCCAAACTATAAAGTCTTAAAAAACCGAAAAGATTTAAAGTATTATTTTCTTTTTCCCTGAAAAGACTATTTCAATATAAAACGAACAGAAATTAATTTAAAAAATTTTTTCCACAAAATAATTTTTTCAAAGAAAAGTTAAGAACTCCGTTAAACAAAAAATGAGCAAAAATAAAATCAAATAATCTACCAAGCGTGAAACTACCACAAATCAGCATCAATAAATAAATGAAGCCCAAAACGAACAGAAATTACAATAAACAACTGAGCCAAACTCAAAACGAGCAGAAATTAACATAAGTTGGGCTCAAAACCCCTATGCCTTCCCAGGGCCAGAACATAATTTGCACTTTACTGAAAAAAATATAGATGTTTTTACTTTTATAACTTTAATAAATCAAATAATATTAACATTTTGATTACTAAATATCAGTATATGTATATTAAACTGACAATGCACATTCATTTGTATTTTTTCAGTAAAGTGCTAATTATATATACAGGGGTGGTTAAGAAGAGCCGTGACCTTGAAAGGAAATAGGAATATTTTTCCAAATGAAGTCTTTGTCTGATGCAAAACAAAGAGAGTAAAACCAGCCTTATTGCTGTGTACTGGGACATTTCTCATAGTTCTCCGTACATTTTATTTTTTTAAAGCAGTTTATGTTTTTTATGTTATTTTTTATTGAATTTCTTTTTGGGAAGGGGTGGGGTATACTCATTTCAAGAGGGAAGATTCAGCCCCTATCTCACTGTCTGATATATATTTCTCTCGACTTCTTCGTTTATTCCTATGCCAATTCCAGTTTCTCGTTAAAAAAGAGAACTTAAAAACCTTAAAATTTACTTGTTTTTTTACATGCTTATTATTAGACGATATGTAATCTTATAGGCTATATACTAGGGTATAATTAAATAATTTTTGACTCTCTAGAAAAAATCTTAATTTATTTTTGATATTCTATTACTTCTTCATGATCGATACAGGGCTGAATTGCGTGATGCCGAGACATCACACTCTACTTTTATCCAATTTTGCTGAAAATCTCTAGTTTGGCGACCTTCCAAGAAATTCCCCCACATTCATTGTCTTAAAAAATCCAGCTTAATTTTTAGCGTTCTTTTTTTCTTGCCTCTTCGTTGAGCGTTTAGTAATGATATTATTTGGATTCAACCTTTGAGCTGTTGAATTTTTCTAAATAATTTGATCTTTATATTTTCAGGTTTTAAACATGAGCTTTTGAGTTAAGCGTATCTTATAATATTTAGTCTGATTCTCTAAGAGGGTTTAAATGTTATCTTTGTTTTATTTTTTGCTAATTGTTGTTCTACTTTGCGTCGTATCTTCCTGATCGCCATTAAGTTCTTATTTTCTGCAAATGGATCCCGCAAAGCCTAAAAACACCATCTTTATATTTTATTTTATCTAATAATATCAGAGAGTTTTACTTCTAATATGGTAGCTCTTAGGTTGTTAATATATTGCCTTACACACTGGGCAACAACCGTCATCTTAATTACTTTTCTTCCCATTTCCAATAGATCTTTATTTGTCCTCGGAGAAAAATAACTACCTTGGCTGGATTGAAATCTTATTACGGAATCTTGGTAGTTATGTATCAATAATGATGTTTTTTTTTGCTTTAGGAAAACAGAATGAGAAAAGATGGTCGACATTCTCCAGAAGGTTTTGATTGTGTGATTAATGGGGAATATCAAGTCTCGTGTCTCAGGGATGGATCTGAAGTTTATTTTCCATTTTCTTTCCTAAAGAACTACTTTGAAGTAAGTGTAGCTTCTTCTCTTAAGCTTTCTGCTGTGATGCATTAGATAACTCTATAGATTTATCATTAAAAGAGAAAAAAAAAATACTGGAATGAGAAAAACCTATACAATGTAAAAAGGAAGACTCAGCGCCGCACTATGGTCAGCCTTTGCGCAAAAGACTTATCTCAGTTTTGGTGTTGCATTTTTTTATATCATATAATGGGTCCAGCAGTGTCTGCAATCCTAGTAAAGAGCGAACCTTACTGCACTACAACAGCAAATAAAAAAATGGATTTTTAAATAAATTTAAGAAATGTAATTAATGGCAAGGAGTCGTTCATTCCTATTCCTGAATAGAATAAACGTGCCACATAAACATTGATAAACATAAACTGCTGAAGAACAACCCGGTGCAGCGCGACACATCCTGAAACAAACACATGTATACCCTCTACTCCTCCACCCTACCCAAAGTGTTTCTGTTGATTTCTTCCCGTGGTTGGCCCCTAACCCCCCATTGCACATCCTGGCTGAAGGGCCAAGAAACCGAGATCAGCACCGCCGGTAGGGACTGTAAAGTCCAATGCCGTATTCTTTACATTTACCTTCCCGTGAAACTCCAGCTTCTTATAACTATTCCCTTAACCCCTCCCTGGCCCACTCAAGGACATCCTGATTTTGTTTGGTCACATCTGGGCTACTAAAAGCCTCATTTTTTGGCAGTCTTTCATCCATAAAACCTGACCCTACTATTGTATCTTTTCTTTCCTTCTGTAGGTGAATAGTGGGACAAAACTATATTTTTCATATTCAACTTTTTAAAGTAGCCACGTTTCGGAACCATGATTTACCATTGCCATTACCTTAGCTTCTAGTGTTCTAATTTTAGTTCCAAGACTGGCTTTCCAAATTTTCTGAGCTTTTTCTTAAAACAATTCCCTGAGCCTTGGCTGTTCTACTTTTTGCATCTGCACTGTACCCGCCTTTCTTAATAATAACATGATTAAAAAACGTTCCTCCAGTGAAAGTAGAGTGTATTTAAATCTTAAAACCAGCAGAAATTAGGTTAGGTAAGGTATCGGAGTAAAGCAAAGAGAAATTACTATGAATTAAGAAATGGAAACTAAAAACACAAACACGACTCCCAAAAAACAATATGCTCTCTTAGGAGCAGATAATTCCGTAAGTGTTCTGCAGAAAATAAAAGACTAATTTATTAGGATCTCAATGGTCTTTACTGCTCATGAAATTAATAAATTTTAGCATACATTAACAATTCTCAAAAAAAAAAAAAAAAATCAGGGAACTGGTAAACGACCACTCCTGGTGAAAAAAAGAAGAAAAAGAGGAGACACATCCGTTCTACTCATCAGTTAGTGTCACTTGAAGCCCCAAACCACAGTTTATATAATTATCCAGTTTGATCTTTCCCTATCTCACCCATTATAAAAACCCGGACCGAGGTGCGAGTGCTCCAGAAAACGTTTTCGCAGATATAAACATAAACGGCATTAGATCTTTTCACGGGTAGACAAAGAATAATGACCTACGGAACAAGTACTGACAAAACCACTTGGCTGGCTCAACCAATAAGTGGACAATAAGTGCACAAATAAGTGGGAGGAGCTTTTTGTTCGCACCGAGAATGAAGACCCAGGAATCATCTGCGGTAAACTTACTGGTATATTATATAAACTGTGCCCCAAACAAAAACTCCCATTTTTAAAGGAAAAGGAAAAATTTGTTACGCGAATCAACACAGAATCTAAAGGGATTGCAGGGGTATTTTGAATCGGAGTATGCTGTTGAAATCGGGTAGAAGCATTCTTAAGCAGAGCGCCCTCTCTGTAATTTTAAACCCGAAGACTGAAGAGATCTGGAGAGCATACAAATAATGTTGAAACATTATTCATTTATTTAATACGGTAACAATGTGAGGAACAAATCTGGTTGTATTGGTTCGTAACGTCCTATTTTGTAGTTACCGAAATTTAACTATTTCGGTTGTATTGAAGTACAACACGAAAAGATTCGTGTAATAAAACGGTGGACTAAGTGATGAATAAAAATTGATATGAATAACGGTTGAGTTCTGGACGTTTACCCCCCCCCCCCGCCCGCGGAAAATACCGCCCGGAAAATTCCCCCCCCTTCCCCCATGGAAAGTAAGGTTTTAAAAATTTGAGAGTTTTATTTGAGTTGTGTTTTTTTTTTTTTAGTTTCGTAAGAAGATCTAATGAAACTGAAAAAGAGGAATTTACACACCATAAGTATCTTGAAAACCTAGAACAAAAAAAAAGTAATCGCAAATCCATTTTTGTTGAAAAGGCTTCTATATCAATTTATGCGACTTTTGGCAGTAGCGGGTGCCAAATTAAAAAAAGAAAAATAAATGTAGGCCAAAAGTAATCGACTAAAAACATGTGGCACCATAAAGTTTTAAAAAGTTTAGTTTTCCTTTGAAAGGATAGTTGGCTTTGGGAACCAACACATTATTATTGTTTAAGTTTTTACGAACGAAGCGTTGTCAACTTCTACGAGTTAGTTTTTCTTATCTTCCGAGAATAAAACTACCACAAACACCATTAATAAGTAAATGAAACCCAAGACGAATAGAAATTACTACAGATAACCTAGTCAAACTCAAAACGTGCAAAAATTAAAAGATTGGGCTCACAATCCCCATGTCTTTTCAAGACCAGTGCATAATTTGAACTTTATTTAAAAAAAAATCGTGCATTGTCAGTTTAATATACATATTCTTATATTGATTCCTCTAAGTCTTAATACTTCTTTATTTGTTATAAGTCAAAAAAGTGAAAATATTTAAAATGTATTTTGTTTTCAGTAAAGTGCACATTATGTTCTGGTCTTGAGAAGGTGTGGGTCAGCCATACTCATGTTAATTTTTACTGTTTTTGAGTTTTACTTGGTTATTTATTGTAATTTCTGTTCGTCTTGGGTTTAATTCATTTTTTGATGGTAATTTGTGGTAGTTTTACCTTAGATAATTATCTGAATTTATTTCTCACTCCTTTTTGGGTTAGCGAAGCTCATTACTTTTTAACAAACTTGTTTTGTTGAAAAGTTTTTTAAATTAAAGAGATTCCAATTCATCCAGACAGTTTCATTCTAGCTGAAAATTCCACCCAGAAAATTTCTTGTGGATTATCTCGGATGAAAAATTTTTCTTAGCGCATTTTTATTTCAAATAGACTTTAATTTCTGATTATTTTTTTTAAATAGTGCTGGTAATCCCCTCCACCGTAGAAGTTTCCCGCAAAAAGCCACCCATCCCCTAGTTGAAAGTTTCTCCCGCACAAAGTTCCCTCTGGAAAATATATCCCATAAAAATCTCCCCCCACCTATAGAAAGACACTATACAATTCCAACGCAGTAACTGGACGATTCCTCTTAACATCTCCACATCTAAAATTGAGTCGGTAAGACAAAAATAGTTTCGTATAGGAATTCTGGCAAATTTCATGCAGTGTAAAATTTCCCCTGAAAACTTCAGTCCCTAGGAACTTACCTCCCCACGGAGAGATCTCCCTGTGGAAAATCCCCATAGCTGAAAATTCACCTCCCTCTGCTTTTGGAAAAGTGTCTGTATACTTCCCAATAACAAGCTATACGTAAACATTGGACAAACTTCATGACTTACAGACCTCTCTCCAAGGGTAGTGAGGGATCATGCTATCCCCATTCATAACAATCCATCTGCCCATTCACCTAAAATTATATAGCAACATTTTTGTTAAACATTTATTGTAAAAAAACAACTATTGCTGTTCGAAAAATTTGAATATTCAAATTTTTTCCAAAATTTCAGCTACAATCCAATAGCTTAATTCTTAAGTAGAAAAATTCAAATCCCCTTTAAAAGTAGGCTACTCCTAATACTAACCAAGACTATAGCTATGTCATACGAAATAGAACTGTAACTAACTTAAAAAAACGTTTTCCATAACGGAAGTTTGCAAAGAAAAATAAAGTCCCATTAAAGCCTAACACTAGCACAAGTCATATAATAATTCAAACTTAAAACAAATAAAAAACACTACCAATTTTTCTTCTAAGACAGATGAGATTCCTTTATTGACAAATTCACAAAACAACAAAATCAAGTTAAATAAACATAGCCATACTAGAAGGTCAAAAAACCTGTGTGTAGTGGCTCAATTAATTAATTAATTCGCATAATCAATAACACATAAATAAATGAACTAAAAAAAAACAATAATAAGAGCAAGAAAGAAAAAAGAAAAGAAAAACCCTCACAAGAGATTGCCAGGTACCTTTCATATCACCAGCATTTTCACTAAACTTTCCAGAATAATAATTTCTGACAGCGGATCTCCTCAGATAATTCACCACGTTCCTTGCTCGCTTGAATCTTTCCAAGTCTTCCTTCTTTTAGATTCCAGATACATATGGTAAAGCTTGTTTCTTTCTTCAATTTTCTCTATTATTGCAGCATTAATCCATGGTTTTCTAGGCTATTTTTTCCTTTTCTTCAGAATTTTTATCGGGCAACAAGAATCATAAACCGGTAAAAGTATATTTAAAAACTTATCGAAACTCTCAAAGAACTCCTCAGGAACAGCACCAGGAGGCAGGTACATCAGGCAAAACAAAATCTTTTTGTTTTCTAGCTGCACCTCTATTGTAACAGTTTCAATTTTACCTTCGATCTAACATGTCAAATCATCCCCCTCTCTTTATGTAGTCGATCTTTCAGTATGAGAGCAAGTCCACCCCGCTGCATTTCAATTCTAGTTTTTGAAATCAATGAATAACCTGGAAAAGAATACGAGGAGAAAAGACTGTCCAGGGTAAGAAAATACTCACACACGCCAAGGATATCAATTCGACCATCACAAGATTCTAGAAAACTCGACACCTTTAAATACGATGACGTAATATGGCAATTCTACTGTGAACGACACAGTGATAATTCCTCTAATACATCTATTTCCCCACTCATAAAATCTGCATATTTACTATATCGCAATGGTTTGACATTTCTATCTGTGACATCATTCGCAATATTCGATACCAAAAATATGGGTTTTCAATACATAAAGCACAACCATATGATAAAATAGTTCATAAAAGAAACTTTTCAAATTTTATGACATTAACATAGACCGGAAAAGGGAAACAAGAAAAAAGAAAAACAAGGAGAAAAAAGAAAAAGAAATTAATAAATACTAAAACATGTTCTCAATTTACCAAAGTCTACGTGGAGTATCCTCATTGGGAAGGCGGAAAAATACACGCCCTTGATCAGACCGAACACATTTGTTGCCATTTTTACCACTTTTTGAGAGTTTCTTTTTAGCTGCATAAACACTTTTCAACATCTCTTTTTCACGGAATATAATCAGTACAGGGGCAATTTTATCAGGCCGAACAGAAATTCCAAAGGCGAATCGTCCACTTTGCTTATGGTAGCATCAGTTATTTTGGTGTGTTCCATCTTTCCCCGGAAGCTATTAAACATGGTAGTTTTCAGGTCCGAATTTGGGTTTTGTTTAACGCCATTGAACATGAGCGAATCTAGTCTCGAGTCTGGGTCGATATCATCAATACACCACTCAATCTGAAGTATTCTATCATCAAGAGATTCAAGGTGATTGTTCATAGACTTCAGTTGTTTTTCAGTTCCAGTAAATTTCGGGGTATATTCCATAATAATAGATTGACAGACTACCAAAACAATGTTTTCAACAGAGAATTTCGTTGTATCAATCGTAGCTAACCTGTGTTTCAATGCCCTTTCTCAAGTTATCCTTAGCGTGAGCAATTTCTATTTCTGTCGCCGTTAATCGTGCTATTGCTTCATTAGTCTCACTAACAGCACTTGCGCCCTAAACGGCTACAGTTTTTGGAACCATGGAAATGGACTGATCAATCTTTTTTGTCTTCTCAAATTTTTCAAGGTAGATATCAGGTATTAGATTTACTTCATCAAAAGCTTTTTTGACATTTTTCGCATTTTTTTTTGAAGCTTAATTCTTATTTGGTTCAAAATTAAGTAGGCTAATCTCCGCTACCGTCTGCTGATCTTGAGACCCATAACAATATATCAAATATTTCCAACTGCCTGAAGCGGGCCCAGGGGGTACGCTTTGTAAGTGTTGTCCTGAGGGCGTGTATGGTTCTTCTGAAAGGGATACTCGTATAAACTTCAGAGAGGGCTCATTTGATTGGAAATTGAAAGTTATAGTTCAATTTTTAAGAGTCAAAAGATTTCCGAGGGTAACTTGCCCCCCCCCCCCGACACACACCCATTTTTCCCCAAGCCCATCCGATAAGATTTCTATAATAACCATTTCATTAAAATAGTTTAAAGGTCAGATAAGAAAAATTCCTGTGTCGACGCAACCTGCCAGGGTCCGGAGGCAGGCGTTATGAGTTATACTCTAGGGGCATATATAGTTCTTATGGAAGGGATGCTCGTATAAACTTCAGAGTGGGCTCATTTGATTGGAAATTGAAAGTTCTTGTTCACTTTTTAAGAGTCAAAAGAGATCGGAGGGCAATTAGCCCCCCTCATCCACGCCCTAAATGCATCAGATAAAAATTTGAGATAGACATTATGTTAAAAATAGTTCAAAGTTCAAATAACAAAAAAACTCCGGTGTCGACACAACCCCCCAGGGCCCGGGGTACAGGTGTTGTAAGTTATATCCTGGGAACATATACGGTTGTTATGGAAGGGATGCTCGTATAAACGTCCAAGAGGGGTCATTTAATCGGAAATTGAAAGTTGTAATTCACTTTTTAAGAGTAAAAAGTTATTAGAGGGTAGCTAGCCTCTCCCCACACTCCTTTTTTTCCCAGAGGCACTTCATATAGAAGGGGTGTTTGTATAAACTTAGAAAGGGGCTCATTTGATTAAAAATCGGGTGTTCTAGTGCCCTTTTTAAGAGTCAAAAGTGATCGGAAGGTAACTAGCCCCCCCAAGCTCTTTTTCCCAAATACATCTGATAAAAATTTTTAGGCAGCCATTTTGTTAAAAACAGTTCATAGATCATATATCAAAAACTCTTTTACGTATGGCCATTTCGTTAAAAATAGTTCAAAGGTCAGATAAGAAAAACATCTCTGTCGACACAAACCCCCAGGGCCCGGGGAAGGCGTGGTAGGTATTACTCTGGGGGCATATATGATTCTTATGGAAGGTATGCTCGTATAAACTGCGGAGAGGGCTCATATGATGGATAATTGAAAGTTCTCGTTCACTTTTTAAGAGCCAAAAGAGATCGGAGGGCAACTAGCTCCCCTCTCCATGCCCTATTTTCCTCAAACCCATCCGATAAGAACTTTGAGAGAGCCATTTTTTCCAAAATAGTTCAAAGGTCAGATAACAAAAACTCCGGTGTCGATACATCCTCCCAGGACCCGGGGGGCAGGCATTGTAAGCTGTGTCCTGGGGCCGTATGTGGTTCTTATGAAAGGGATTCTTGTATAAACTTCAGAGAGGGTTCATTTGAATGGAAATTAAAAGTTGCAGTTCATTTGGTCAGAGTGAAAAAAATCGGAGGGCAACTAGCCCCTCCCGCCCTCCACGCCTTTGGGTTTATCGAATGGACAAACCAATCCGATAATAATTTGAGGTGACCATTTCGTTAAAAATAGTTCAGCCATCAGACAATAAAACTCCGGGATCGAAACAACCTCCTCAGGGCCCAGGGACAGGCGTTGTTAGTTATACTCTGGGGATAGATATGGCTCTTACAGAAGGTATACTTGTATAAACTTCAGACAGGGCTCATTTTATTGAAAATAGAAAGTTCTAGATTATTTTTAAAGAGTGAAAAGAGACCGAAGGTTAATTAGTCCCCCCCCCCCATGCCCTTTTTTCCCAAACCGATCCGATAAAAATTTTGAGATAGCAATTTTGTTAAAAATAGTTAAAAACATCAGATAATAAAAACTCCGAGGTTGACACATACCCATTTTTTTTACTTTGATATTGTTACTTTGATAACAGTTTTGATACTTTGATGAATATTTTTTTTTTAAGAAGTTTGATTTTGAAATAAGAAATTCTTAAGAGCTTGAAACTTTTTGCAATCAAAAACGAACAAAAATTAATTAAAAAAAAAAACTGTCCGAAAAATAAGTTTTTCAAAGAAAAGTAAAGGCCATTTTAGACTTAACCTCAGCAGATACAAATACCTTTTAAAATTCAAACTCAAAACGACCAGAAATTACTACTAAGAATAAATGAAACCCAAAACGAACAGAATTTAAATAAACAATCAATGCAAACAAACATACAATAGATATTAATGTAAATTAATAAATAAATGTTAAAACGAGTGAAACTTAAATTGAATATGCAAATCAATCTTAAAACGAACAAAAATCACTACAAGCAAGAGCTTGGATATGACCTCCTTCTCTCACTGTAAAAGTCTAAAACCTACTGCGTCATTGGCGCTTTACTCAAAACTATATGCGTCTTGAACAGTCTTAAAAAGTATAAACAAAAACAAATTGAACATTTGATATATAATGATATTAACTATTGAAAGATACATCAGTTTGACATTTGATTTCACTGTAATTTTATTTTCGTCTTTAATACTGTAAGAACTCGAAAAGAAAATATTTGTAATATAATTTGTTTTCAGTTAAGCGCTAATGACGCAGTAGGCTTTTGGTTTTTATTTACAGTTAGGAAACGGGGCAGTATCCAAACACTTGTTTGTAGTGAAACTATATTCGTCTTGAACAACTTTAAAATGAGCTAATAAATTAAACCGAATGTTTGATGTATAATGATATTAATTACTGAAAGCTCATCAGTTCAAAATGTTACTATAGTTTTAATGTTAATTTTCAATATTAAGTACAAAAGAAAATATTTGTCATAAAATTGGTTTTCAGTAAAGCGGCAATGACGCAGTAGGTCTTAAGACTTTTACAGTGAGAGAAGGAGGTCATACCCAAATTCTTTTTTGTAGTGATTTTTGTTCGTTTCAAGCTTGATTTGCATATTCAATTTAAGTTTCACTCGTTTTATGATTTATTTACTCATTTACATTGATATCTATTGTATGTTTTTTTGCATTGATTGTTTATCTAATTTCTGTTCGTTTTAAACTTCATCTATACTTCAATAGCAATTTTTTTTTTCGTTTTAAGCTTGATTTTCATATTCAATCTAAGAATTAATCGCTTTAAGATCTATTTATTGATTTATATTATTACTTGCTATATGTTTTTGCTATGATTGTTTATTTAATTTCTGTTTGTTTTGGGTTTCATTTATTCTTTAATAGTAATTTCTGGTCGTTTTGAGTTTGAATTTAAAAAGGTATATGTATCTGCTGAGCTTAAGTCCAAAATGGCCTTTACTTTTCTTTGAAAAGCTTATTGTTTGGAAATTTTTTTTTTTTTAATGAATCACTGAATAAAATCCAAAAGTTCTTGTAGCCATGTGTTTTGGCAACAGAGTGGACAAAATAAAGCATTGCCTGATCTGCTTCACAATAACGGTTGGGGAAAATTAGATTAGAAAAAAACACTCAAGTCTTCTTTTACTTCGATTTGCAGTGTATAAGAAGCAGAAAGAGAATCTAATTGTCCGCGAAAGCCGTCAGTTGTAAGTCTAAGCTCAAGTAAGTCTTTTTTCCCAAAGATCTGCTTGTGCTGACGCTGTAGTTATCGCAGAAGGCATAAAAAAAGCACGGCGGAGGTCACGACAATTAATTAATGTTTTCCAAGGTGGGTGTCCTCCAGTATAAAGCTCATCGAGACTACTCTCAATAATTTTAAGTAGTGAAGAGGAGATTGTAGAGGACTCTCGCACGCTTTGTACAAATGTTTTTGCCCCAGTGGCAAAATATACGAAATAAATTTCTTTGATTCCCTCCCCAACAAAAGGTGTAATATACCTTCCAACAAAATCCTCTGTGTATTTTTGAATCGTTCGAACATTTTATGAGTTTACTTGAAACATTATCTGAGACGCATCAAAAACTATAACTTTGACGACCGGTTGGACTACATAGATATCACACTTTCCCTTGGAAGTCAAAATTTCCCGACGGACATACATTTCCCGACGGACAGACTTTCTAGAATTTAATAAATTGTCTCGAAGCTTGACTGGTAAAACACGATTAACCAAATGATTTTTCGGAAGTAACCTCTTTTTCAACAAGAACATCCTTCCATGTGTATTTTGATTAATAACCTCGGTGTATATAGTTTGTACAAATTTGTGTCCTGTTTCTTCCGCCTTAAGAAATAGTGGGATGAGAACTTCAGAAGTAAATCAATTGTAGGGCTGGATGTCCATATTTTTGTTTAGAAGTATGTTAGGTGTTCCTTGTAACATATCTAAAATTGTTTATATTCTTGTAGTCAGGGCTATGAGCAATCTGATATGCTACTAATGTGAATCCTAAGCGTGTTAATAAGGCTTCTTTTGTTAGAGAAATAAGTTTTTCGCTTTGCACAGAAAAACTTTGGTTTGCATTAAATATTGAGCTTCTCAATTCCTTTATTTTCGATCAAAACTGTAGGAAAAGCGATTTTGATATGCATCTGAGAAACCCGGAGGTTTTTCACCACAACTTTGAAGAATGGCGATGAAACTATGATTCTAAGGATGCACAATTTAACTTATGGGGAGTATTATTTTATGAATCAGTTGTCAGCTGCTATGGCCGCTTGGGACGCCATGAGGACTGAAAACTGGCATTTACATGTGGCTTCAATGAAGTATTCAGAAGAAGGAAATTCTGGGTTTTCAGTTTTAAACGCCACAATTACCAAGAGGCAGTTATTGAGCAGCTTAGAGACATAGCAAGCTATTCCAATTACATTCAAGAACAGTGCAGAAGAGGTATCTGTTTTGGAAGTAGATCTTGCGAAGATAGAATTAGTGTCTCTGTTGGATATTTGCTAGAATTATTAAACAAGGATCTGAAGCAAAACACTAAACACCTTACAGAGCATGAAGACTGGGAACGCACGCTCAAAAATCTATCCTTATTTCTCTAACAAAAGAAGCCTTATTAACACGCTTAGGATTCACATCAGCAGCATATCAGATTGCTCATAGCCCTGACTACAAGAATATAAACAATTTTAGATATGTTACAAGGAACACATAACATACTTCTAAACAAAAATAAGGACATCCAGCCCTACAATTGATTTACTTCTGAAGTTTGTTTTGGGGGGCCCAATTTGTTTCGGGGGGGGAATCCTTCAAACCCGTTATTCTGTGAGAAAAACCAGAAAATTATGGGAAAATGAAAAAAATCGTGAGATTTCGGGGGGGGGGCGGGCCCGGAGGCCCTCCTCCCTGCGTACGCCCCTGCCCGACCCCCCCCCCCCCCACTACCAGGAAAAATCTCCCCTGAAAACGTCTGTACTGTATACTTCCCAATAACCAATACTATATGTTACATTGGGTAAAGTTCATAACTTTTAGCCCTCCCCCTGGGACCTTTAGGGGATTAAGTAATCCTAAAAGACATACACTTAATGTTTTCGAACATGCTGAACAAAACAACTATCTTAAAATTTTGATCAGGTGACTTTGGGAAAACAAATAGCGCGGGAGGGGGCCTAGTTGCCCTCCATTTTTTTGTCACTTAAAAAGGGTACTAGAGCTTTTAATTTCCATTCCAATGAGCCCTCCCACGATATTCTAGGACCACTGGGTCGATACGATCACCCCTGGGAAAAAAAAAATAATAAAAACAAACACGCATCCGTGATCTTTCTTCTGGCAAAAAATACAAAATTCCACATTTTTGTAGATAGGAGCTTGAAACCTCTACAGTAGAGTTCTCTGATACGCGTAATATAATGGTGTGATTTTCATTCAGGTTCTATAACTTTTAGAGGGTCTTTCCCCCTTTTTTCGAAAATCAGCCAAATTTTCTCAGGCGCGTAACTTTTGTTGGGTAATTAAACTTAATGAAACTTATATATTTGAAATCAGCATTAAAATCCGATTCTTTTGATGTATATATTTGTATCAAAATACCGTTTTCTAGAGTTTTGGTTACCATTGAGCCGGGTCCCAAAAACCAATGCTAAATGTTAACATTGGTTAAAGTTCATAATTTTCAGCCCTCCTTCTGGGGGCTTCAAGGGATTAAGTCATCGCGAAAGACAGAGTGATAATATTTTCGACCATGCTGAAAAAAATTGATCTCTCAAAATTTTGATCGGGTGATTTTCGGAAAAATATGAGCGTGGGAGGGGGCCTAGTTGACCTCCATTTTTTTTGGTCACTTAAAAAGGGCACTAGAACTTTTAATTTCCGTTCCAATGAGCCATCCCACGATATTCTAGGACCACTGGGTCTATACGATCACCCCTTAAAAAAAAAAAAAAACTAAAAGCACCCGTGATCTTTCTTTCGGCAAAAAATGCAAAATTCCCCATTTTTTTAAATAAGAGCTTGGAAATTATACAGTGACTTTCTCTGATACGCGGAATATAATTGTTTGATCCTAATTAAGATTTTATAGTTTTTAAGGAGTCTTTTCTACTTTTTTCGAGAATCAGCTAAATATTCTCAGACGCATAACTTTTTATAGATAGGATTAAACTTGATAAAACTTATATATTTGAAATCAGAATTAAAATCTGATTCTTTTGATGTATCTATTGGTATCAAAATTCCGTTTTTTAGAGTTTCGGTTACCATTGAGCCCGGTCGCTCCTTACTTACAGTTCGTTACCACGAACTGTTTGATGTCCTATCACTGGACAATCTTTTTTAAAACATGTTTGAAATTTTCGGTTAATATGGGCTGGCGGTTGTTCTTTACTAGATTGTGGCTATTGCTGCCACCATGATCATGATGGGAATGGAAAAAAAAATGCAAAATATGTACTTTTTCTTTTTATTTTGGACATTCATGCTGCGATCTTAATGTTTTATGGTTAAGAATGTAATCATTTAGGCTCATTGTGTCAGAATAGCGTGGCTGCAGTTAAAAAAAGAAAGAAGACATGAAGCCTCTATTATTTCAGCTAATTAACTCGACATTGCTTAATTTTAAAGCTGATGGTTTGTTAATTGATGCCGACCGGAGTAACATCGACGATCAATAATTATTGATTGATGACCAAAGTAACATTTATATGATTTTCTTCCGGTTATTAGTCGTTTTTAGAGTAATATAAATGGCACTAGCGATAAAAAGATCTCCGAAAACGGTCACAAAAATTTAGGCGATATAGTTTAGAAATGTGTACTTGTTTTTTGCAAAATTTTCTGTCACTTTTCATGAAAAGAGAATCAAAATTTTGATTGAATGTGTTTGGGGAAAGGGTGGGCCCGGGATGGGGGGGGGCTGGATTCCCTCCAATTACTTCACCATTGAGAAGGGCACTAGCCCTTTCAGTTTCAAATTAAATGAGCCCCTTTTCAAGTTTCTATGACAACTCCTTCTATACGAAGTGCCCTGGTCTAAAAAAAAAAATAATAAACGATACATTGTGCCCCAATTGCTCTTTACTCAGGCAGCGCTATCGCGCTGCCAATGATTTCAGTTCCTTTTAAGTCTGAATTATTCTATGACTTTATTTTTTCTCGTCTTAAGGTTTTAATATGGCTCTTTACTTTTTCATTGAACAACCTTTTGTTTGGAAAATCGTTCATTAAAGTAATTTATTAAAAATGGCTTATAAAATTCTTTCATCATTTTGTAAATTAGAATAACCAGGCTAATCTCCAAAGTCCATAGAGATTCACTTCTCTCATTGAAATCTGACAATTTTTTAAACTTTGTAAATATTCCGAATTATCAACACTAAAACTATGTGAATTAAAAATGAGCAGAAATCAATTAGGAGACATTTTCCAAAGAAGAAATTTTCAAGTAAAACTAAAGGCCTGACCTTTAGAAGGTATAGGGGACGGTAATCCTGCCCTTGTTTGTCGTAATTTCTGTTCGTTTCAAGTTTGACTCAATAATTCATTTTAATTCTTGTTCATTTTAGGATTCGTCTATAGCAGCTTCTGTTATTCTTATATTTAATGTAACTGCGGAATTTTTTTTTTTTTTTAATATTTGTTTGTTTTGGGGCTCATTTATTTATTAATGTGAATTTCAATTCCTTTTAAGTTTGAATTATTACAACTTTATTTCTTCTCGTCTTAGGTTTCTTCTCGTAATGTCGCTTTTTATTTCCCTTTGAAAGACGTTATGTTTGGAAAGTATTTTTAAATTAATTTAATATGAAACGGCTTGTAAAAGTTTTCTTATAGGTTATGATCTCCCCTCGGGCTGTATAAGGTTCATCTTTTCTGATCGAGAAATGACAATTTTTGTAACACAAATTCAATAATCTTACCGTAGCTTAAGGCTCTCTGGAACCCTACATCTGAAAAATAATAAGCCTTAGATGTTTATAAAAGAAGATGCTATATTGAGTGGGATATTACAACAGGTCCTAATAACCCGTCCTCATGTTTTATTTCAGTAAATCTTGGAATGCTTGTTGTACTCTTTTCGTATAATGAAAAAAGAATGAAACTTTTGTTTCAACAATATATATCTGTTCTTTGAGCTATGTACATTTATTTTATGAAAAATTTTATGTGACTGAATTTCTCGTATTAGGTTGAAGGATTACTTATCATAATTATTCGCCCTTCAGCAACAATAAATGGCTGAATCACAAAATGTTTTATCCGTAGTATTTTTGGGCCCAGTTGGCTGAGAAATTGTGGTATTGATGCATTATATGGTACACACGAAAGAAGTCAAGTTTGGCTAATGCTAATGAAATAAAATAAAGTAGGATGAAAATATAATAATTCAGAAACAAATTTGGGCTATATATTTGCAAATTAGGGGGGTGGGGTCGGGGGTAAAGCATAGCATATATTAAAATACGTAATCTAACTTAACCTAAGTACCTTTTCCCGTCCTAAACCTCAAAAAACTATCGTTTAAATATTGAGAAACCACGCTTTGCCATCAATTTATCTAGAAAATCACCAGTTGTCTGCTAATGAAATAGCCGTTTGATGGGTTTCGAGTCTGGTTTCCTTGATACAGTCTATAGCGGTGTGTACCATATTGTGCACAAGTACCGAAATGATTTCACAATCTGGTTGCACCATTATATACAACATGCCTACATTTCTAATGAAAGGTTCTTAGGGAAGAGAGGAACTGGCGGCGGAAAAGTCAAGAGTTCTAATTTGTATTTTCAATCATATTGGTTTAAATTCCGTGCATGATTTCGGTTTCAACAGGGTGCAACACGCCCATTTTTTCGACTCAAATGTATATATGAACAATTTCTTGTTTGTTAATTTAGGGCCCGAGACCCTGCTGGTGTTGATGCCATTTCGCCATTGAGTAACGTTTTTAGGATGTTTCAATTATTCCGAGTGAAATGGCGATCTCAGAATTATGATCCGATGCAACCGGGGGCTAAAAGGACACAAGAGGATGTCCTTTGAGCACTTTTTAACATTAAAAAGGGTGTTAAACTTTCAGCATCCAATCAAATACATAGGAGATATCGTTCTTTACTAAATGACCGCTAATGTGTCGAGTCGGCTCCGAAATGAAATTTAAAAACTTCAAAATGTTACACTACTAACAGGGACGGATCGTCCCCCTAATTTTTTGAGACATGTTTGACTGAGACCCTTTTCAACAAATAATTTTTTGATGTTGGACTTAATTACTCCCACTACTTAGTCGTCCAAAACCAAATCTCGTTTGCTGCTGTGTTTTGACACGCCGAATAGTAACGAGTTGAATATTTCCAAAATATTTTTTGGAAAGTTAACCAAACTTGATATCAAGTTTTCAATAAATCAAGTTTTATCTTTCTTTAAACAAGTTTTTTTTTCAAGTTTTGTCTGCTAGTCTATGCAATATCATAGCCAGGATTCCAATTTGGATGGGCCCCATTTTTTGAAGTATGGAATGGTTGTCAACTAAGATTAATTAAAAAAAAAAGTTTTCCGGGGGAAGTAAAGAGCGAAGTTGAAACTTAAAACGAACAAAAATTATTACTTCACAGCCTATCTACCATATAGCCTATCAATAAAACTAGTGCAAATAAACCAACTGGTGATATTTCCCAATGTTTTTAGGATCACAGAAAGCTAGCGCTTTACTAAAACCACAAAAGCCAAGTATAAAAAGCAAGAATATTGATTTGGGAGTCAAAAGTAAATATGTAGCCTCACAACAACAAACTAATCTATAGCGTTTGTCATAGTCTTACACGAGCTGTGATATCAGTAACTTTCAGTACACAATTAAAATTATCTTAAAAACTTAGGCATAAAAATAAATATTATCTTAATACCAGAAAATATCATAAACACCATAAAAATAATGGATGGATTTATCAGGTAACATCTTGGTCTCATGTAGTATTACTCGAAATGAAGAACAAATAAACCATAATATGAACTCCGGAAATCCGGTTATTTCTCTCTATACACCTGAGAATTATAAGTTAAAATACAAATTCTAAAGCGAGTCTGTAGTCCTAATACTATCAAAATTGGTTCACTTCGAACTTGTCTACAAAATAGTCAGGAAGTGTCCTTTTCAGTTCCAAAACTACAGTCAATCATTGGACTGAGCTCATTGTGCAGAAGTGATGCCAAATTGAACGAAAATAATTAAGAAACAATCCTAAAATGCTTTATTTTTGTACTGTTAAAAGTATCCTTAAGTGGTTTACTTTTACTGTACCAAAACTCCTATATTTTGTTTCTTCAATAAAGCGCTAGTTTTCTGTAATCCTACAAACATAGAGAAATATCACCAGTTGGTGTATTTGCACTAGTTTTATTGATATATGTTAGATAAGCTGTGAAGTAATAATTTTTGTTCGTTTGTAAGTTTCAACTTCGCTCTTTACTTAAATAATTTCTTAGACCACACTGCTTTTCCATTAAAAACAAAAAAAATTTTTTTAAACACGAAAAACGGGTTTTAATTTTCTAACAAGCAGTGAACTACAAAACAATTAATTATGCAAAAAAGCTCCTAATTTTTCGGCCCCACATCCGGGACCCTTTATAAACGGAAAAAAAAAAAAAAATAAATAAAGCAAAAAAAAAAAAAAAAAAAAACAACATAACTTAAAACAAAAAAAAAAATGAAAAGCACAAAAAGTGAACAAAAAGCAAAAACGAAATAAAAAAATAAATAAATAAAAACAAAACTCACATATTAATTAAACACTTCCATGCACTGAATGTCTTTCAACTGGCCTCCTCTCAGTATATAAATGGAAATATATTAAATAAACACTTCCATGTACTGAATGTCTATATTGATTCTACTCGCCTCCTCCCAGTATATAAATTGAAATCTATCAAAAATGAAGAATATAATTATACTTAGACCAAAAAAATAAAACGTCAACTAACCCCCCGGTCCATAACCCTTAATTAAATTTCACAAGTTCATCAACCATTTTATTAATTATAAATTGAATGGATTCGTTTTGTTGCAAGCTTAGCTGCAATTCGTTTACTTTTCTCATCATTTAACCCATTCTGACCTTGGTTCGCAAGGTCATCTTTCGTTTCAGAAATATTATTAAAATCAGTATTGGTTGAATATCTTGCCTGCATTTTAATTAAACTATTATAAATTGAATTGATCCCAAATTCCCCTTCATCTCTATTTATACTAGTACCCCAATATATTATCTTTTTTATTTCTATAATTTCCCTGAAGCTTTGTAAAAGTCCTACAGACGTATATACTAATTTTGTTTGATCAAATAAAATACTGTGATGAGGAAAATTATAAAGATGTTCTGCAACCGCTGACTCAAACGTTTCTGGTGTTTTGTTTTGTTTTAGAGCGTAATCTATTGCATTCTTGTGTTGTTCTAGCCTATTTTCTAAAGTTTGTTGCGTTCTAACCACATATAATTTTCCACAAGAACATGGAATTTTGTATACTCCCTTTTGCAAATTTCTCGGTATCTTGTCTTTCCCTTTATTTAACAACGAGCTTATATTATGTCCTGATTTAAATGATGTATTTATATTATGTTTTTTTAATTCTCTTCTTAATTTTTGTGATAAAATTGGTACAAAAGGCAAAGTTATGTAATTTGTTTCTTGATTTGACCCATCTTCTTCTAATATTTTTGGCTCCGTCAACTTTTTTTTCCTCTTTTCAATTATTTTAGAAATCATTTTTTCCGGATAGCCATTACCTATTAGAATATCCTTAATAAAAATTAGTTCATTTCTTATGTATCTTGGTGATGCTAATTTTAATACCCTATCCACTAAAGAAATAACCACACCCCATTTTACTTGGATCGGGTGATTTGATGTGAAAGACAAATAACGGTTGTTACTAGTGGGTTTAATGTAAATTGAAAATGCTAGTTCATTATTATTTCTATGGATCAAAATATCTAGAAACGGTAACTTATTCTCTTTTTCCTTTTCAATTGTAAAAATTAACTCTCCTCCCAAATTATTTAAATGTTCCAAGAAACCTTTAATTTCTGATTCCCCGTAATTCCAAATAATTAAAATATCATCCATATATCTGCCCCAAAATTTAGGTTTTAAAAAATATGTTTCTATAGCTAACTTTTCAACATACTCTACATAAATGTTTGCTAACAACGGACTTAAAGGCCCTCCCATTGCTAAACCCCTAATTTGATGGTAAAAATTATCTCTAAACCTGAAATAGTTAGTATATCTGCTAGTTATTTTGACTAAATTTAATATAGTTTCCATTTCAATTCCCGAAGGTAATTCTTCTATCTCATTTTTTCGGTCCTCGAGTTTTTTGGATAAAATACTAAACGATTTATCAAAAGTAGTATACGTATACATGGATTTTATATCAAAACTTAACAATATAGATTCTTCTGATATTTCTAAAATTATAAGTTTGTCTTTTAAAAATTTTGAGTTTTTTATATACGAATTTTGGATATATAATAATGGTTTAAGTGTCATTGCTGCCCATTTCTCTATTTTTACCGTTGGTGAATTGGTTGTTGAAACAATAGGTCTTAAGGGGATGCCTGTTTTATGTATTTTTGGCAAACCATATATTCTAGGGCTAACTGATCCCCTTGGAAAGAACTTGTGATACATCTGGGGTGTGATACTTCCATTTGTTTTAAGGTCTTCTAAATCTTTTCTTAATCTTTTAGCATACAAATCAGTTGGGTCCGAGTTAAGTTTTTTATATGTTGAAGTATCACTTAGAATTGTTTCTATTTTACTGTCATAATCATCATTTTCTAGTATTACTACTGTATTGCTCTTATCTGCTTTCTTCATTATTAGATAATCATATTTTTTAAAATATTTTAAAATTTTATTATCTTTTTTCTTAACTTTTTCTTGATAACTACCAAAATCTGTTAAAATATTTACTACCATTAGTCTTAACTCATCTACATTATTTATATATTTTTTAAACTTATGAATCCCTGTTTCAATCTTTGAAATAATTTCCTCTATCGGTACATTTTTAGATAATTTTTTGATAGATCTATCAAAAAAATCATTTTTGATAGATTTCAATTTATATACTGGGAGGAGGCGAGTAGAATCAATATAGACATTCAGTACATGGAAGTGTTTATTTAATATATTTCCATTTATATACTGAGAGGAGGCCAGTTGAAAGACATTCAGTGCATGGAAGTTTTTAATTTATTTGTGTTTTTTGTTATTATTTATTTTTTTTTTTATTTCGTTTTTGATTTTTTTTCTATTTTTTTTTTTTTTTTTTTTTTTTTTAATTTATTTTAAGTTTTTTTTTTTTTTTTTTTGCTTTTTTTTTTTTTTTTTTTTTAAGTTTTTAAATGCTCCCGGATGTGGGGCCGAAATATTCGGAGCTTTTGTGCATAATTAATTGTTTTGTAGTTCACTGCTTGTTAGAAAATTAAAACCCGTTTTTCGTGTTTAAAAAAATTTTTTTCGCTCTTTACTTCCCTCGGAAAAACTTTTTTTTTCTTTTTAAATTAACCTGTGCCCGTTTTTAATTTAAATTTAATGTAGAAGCAACACTGCAATCATCATTTTTTCCAGGGCGGGGAGGCAGCCGTTTAGAAAAATTAAATTCAGTAGAACTTAAGTAAGTAGCTCTAGGCGAGTAGGTTCGACACAATAGGTTAACTAAGCAGACAGCTTTGCACATCCAGACATGCTTGTGGCAAATTTTGCTAGCTCGACAGAAATGTGCCTTTAGGCTTTGGGAGTTATTTGACCTGTCACTAAATGGAAAAGCCACTCATTACTTAGAAATGAATCGAAATTCCAAAAAAGATCATTTCTCGTGTATGGTACTGTAAACTGGGTTTATTGAAATAAACTACAAAAGACCACACCTTTCTCTACTTCTGAAGCAATAGCCACTTCAAATCTACTGTTTGTTATATCAATATGATGAACAGGAAAAACAGTGAAGTTCTATTTTAGTCATACTCGTTTTTCACGTTTTTGTCCACAAAGGAAGGGACATTGTTGTCATTATTTGCAAATCAAGACAAGCCACTACACTACCTCAAAACAGGGCTTAACGGAGCTATTGAATAACTTTTAAAGGGAAAAGACAATCTATTTCTCCAGCTGGTCTCACCAGTTATAATACCAATAGTGAATAATATACAACTCTAAATTGTATATTGCAGTTCAAAATTATGTAAATCGTATATAACCACGCTTTAGTAGGCTATTACTCGAAATGGAGAACAAATACTCCATAATATGAACTCTGGAAATCTGATCATTCTCTCTGTACAACGGAGAATTTCAAGTTATGACACAAGTTCTAAAAATAGTCTATAGTCCTAATACTATCAAGATGGCCTCAATTCGAACTTGTCTACAATTCAATCATGAAAGGTCCCTAAAATGCTTTATTTTTATGCTGTAAAAAGTGTCCTCAAATTGTTTACTTTTACTGTACCAAAATTTCTATGTTGTTTTGTGTTTTCAGTAAAGCGCTACTTTTCTAGAATCCAAGAAACATAGGGAAATATCATCAGTTGGTTTATTTGTACTAGTTTTATTGATATATGTTAGATAGACCGTGAAGTAACAATTTTTGTTCGTTTTAAGTTCCAACTTCACTCTTTACTTCCCTCAGAAGGACTCTGGGTTGTTTTTTATTACTAACTTTTAAGATTTGTATCGCGCATCAATTTCCTTCGTATTCTAGAATTAACTATTTTTATAAAGAATATTTTCAAGGTTTTCAAAACCTAAGCATAATTTCCTTATCTATCATAAAGTTTCGTCAGCTTTGCGCGTTCATTACCCCCCCCCCCCACCTCCCATCATTCAATTCTGATTTCTGGGTCTGAATTTACCTTCCCGCTATTATAAAATGTAATAATACGAGGAGCATTCTAAAGTTACGTGAAATATTTGTCAACAAAGCAATGGCAACCGTTTTCTATGACTGGGAAGGAGTTTTACTGGTGGACTTTTTAGAAGATTGAAGGGATCACTGAATTTCCCTAAAAGTAGTCTTATTTAGACTACTAAAGAATAATTTCTAATATTTTTTATAGCGTGTCGATTTCCATGGCATTCTAGAAGTAACTATTTTTCTAAAGAAGATTTTCAAGGTTTTCAAGACACTAGCAAAATCTTTTTTTCTCTAAATTATTTGACTAAACACCCCCCCCTTACTAAAGACAAAAAAACTTTAGAAATTTAGGTGTGGAATAGCAATAAACAAAAAAAAGTTAGAATGTAACCTGACAACTAAAAAAATATAACAAAAAAAAAATGCAAATAAGTTTTTAGTAATATGTTTTCTTTATAGGCTATAGATTACAAGTAGTATCATCCTGTCAAAGAAATAGTAAAAATAAGTAAATAATTCGAATAAGTAAGTTCACAATAAGTAATCCTAATTTTAATATACAACTTTGAATGGTTTCAGAACCACATGCCTACACTTCTCCATCCTATTTTCGACGCAGTAACTTCAGTTAGTTTTTTTTCTTTCCAAGACCACACTGCAAAAACTAAGATAAGCCTGTATAATTCAAGCATCAACAGAAACGGGTCAGTTTTCTATAGTACATCTTTACCTTTTTTATTACTATATGGCTAATTTTTTCAGTTTTCTCTGTCATTTTCACTTGATTCGGGAAAATGGGCTCCAATTTTGCTCCCTCCTACCCCCCCTCCCCCTTCCCAGGATTTTGACAAAATTACGCCATTCGGTGGGGTATGGATTTAATGATATACTAAGAATGTTGTTGCAAACCATGAGCTGGATGACCTCTATTCCCTTTTGAATAAAGATGATTGATAAATTACCTTCCCGTGACATGCATCACAATTACAATAATAATGCATTATCTGAAAAATGATCATATAGGAGGGACAAAACCGTGACTGACAAAAAATACCCAAGCAGGAATCGAACGCAAGACACTCTAGTTTGAAGTCCAACGCTCTACTAACAGAACCTGGCATCTGATAATCGAATTTAATATATTGGTCTTAGTAGGACCTTAATTGCGTAGCTTATTAAGGGCGCTTGGAGGAGGACCATATGGGAGGTGCTCCTGCAAACCTCCAGTTAAGAGTTTTTGACCATAATTATTACAATAGTGATATCGTTTTATACTTCCAAGCTTTTCTACTTAAGCAGTGACATCAAGTCTTGTTTTTAGTGTTATATCACCATAAATTTCTTTTCGCAACAAAATCTTACTTTTAAGATGAACCGAAATAAAAGTTACCATTCCTGAATTAGTGTCAGATGGCATTTTTTTTTCACTAGGCATTTTTTTTCTAAACACGTTTTTTAACTTTTGGTTACTATGCGCTGTTGTTCGCTTTTTAATAGGTTGCAGCTACTGCTGCAACCATGATATACTTAATTTAGCCGTACTTATTTTAGATTAACTAAAAAAAAAGTTTTTTTTAACTGAAAGTAAGGAGCGACATTAAAACTTAAAACGAACAGAAATTATTCCGTATATGAAAGGGGCTATCCCCTCCTCAACACCTCGCTCTTTACGCTAAAGTTTTTTTATTGTTTCAAAAAATAAAGTTGTGAGACAGAGTCAAACTTTAGCGTAAAGAGCGAGGCGTTGAGGAGGGGACAGCCCCTTTCATATACGGAAAAATTTCTGTTCGTTTTAAGTTTTAATGTTGCTCCTTACTGTCAGTTAAAAAAAACTTGTTTTTTTAGTTAATTTCTGAACGTTTTTGAATTAATGCAGCTTTGATTTTGGCTCACCTTACATGAATAATTAAAACAAAATTCGCATATTAATTTTCCGTTTTTTTTTGGCTAATTGGCTTCCTCGAAATTTTGTTCTGACGTAACTTGCGAAATAACTTACGTGACGAATTTCTATATTCTTTTGTTTTTATTACGTATATTAGGGGGTTCGCTCCCTAGTCAATACCTCGCTCTTTTACGCTAAAGGTCGAATTTTGCCCGAGTCACAAACCTCTGAATCACAAAGGCCGGTTAATTAGAATAGATAGCTCTTTCGAAAGTACTAAAAAAAACTTTAGCGTAAAGAGCGAGGTATTGACAAGGGGGTGAACCCCCTCATATACGTAAAATTTCTGTTCGTTTTGAGTTTTAATGTTGCTTCATACTTTCAGTTTGAAAAAACTTGCAGCCTTTCCCCCGGGAACGGTGAGGGATTAAGTCATCCTTAAAGACATATTAATTAGATTTTCGACTATTCTGAACAAAATGGCTATCTACGAATTTTGACTGGGTAGCCCTGGGAAAAAAATTAGCTTGGGAGGGGGCCTATTCGCCCTCCAATTTTGTTGGCCACTTGAAAAGGCAATTAGAACTGTCAATTTCCGTTTAAATGAGCCCTACCACGATATTCTAGGACGACTGGATCGATACGATCACCCTTGGGAAAATAATAATAAAAAAAAAAAAAAAAAATAAACACGCATCCGTGATCTTTCTTCTGGCAAAAAATACAAAATTCCACATTTTTGCAGATAGGAGCTTGAAACTTCTATAGTAGGATTCTATGTTACACTGAATCCTGATGGTATGATTTTCATTAAAGTTCTATTACTTTTAGGGGTTTTTTCCCCTTTTTTCGAAAATAAGGCAAATTTTCTCAGGCGCGTAACTTTTGATGGGTATGACTAAACTTGATGAAACTTATATGTTTGAAATCAGCATAAAATCTGATTCTTCTGATGTATCTATTAGTATCAAAATTCCGTTTTTTAGAGTTTCGGTTACTATTGAGCCGGGTCGCTCCTTACTTACAGTGCTTTACCACGAACTGTTTAATATTGAAACAGATTTTTTTTTCTCCATATTTTAGAGAGGAGATATAAAACCCATAATCTTCTATTTTTAATGCTGTAACGACTCTTATTAATGTTTTATATGCATTTGTAGGCGTTGTAACTTTTCTTTTGCCCTCCGTAATCTTTATTTTTTGCCTTTCAGAACAATTTAACCAAAGACGGATAACAGAAATCCGTTCGTGTTTTTTAACTTAGTATCGATAAGCTTGTAAAACATCTTCTCCCTTTCCTTCCTTGGATAAGAGACTTCGGGTATATCCATCTTACAAACCCCGATGGAAGAATAGTTTCATTACGTGAAAAGTATACCTAGTAAAGTAAATTGACTCTGAGGTTACTCACCCGTCATTTCAATAGCATGTAAATTGGTTTATTTTTATCATTTCCTTCCTATTTACGTTGCTATGTTCTCCGTTTCGCTTCGCTGTCGTTTTGTCGTGTCGGCATAAAGACACACGTGATTTGAACGTGAGCAGCTTTGCTATTATTATCTTCGCTTTTTTCTTTATTGTTTGTTCCTTTTTCCTTTTGCATGTATCCTTTATTGGCAAGTGCCCTATATAGTGTATTTTTCAATTAAAAAAAAAACAAACAATCAAAACCAGACGTTATAACTAACAGAACCTGGATTCATCACCATATTAAATAAAAAAAACAAGTTTTTTAAACTGAAAGTAAGGAGCGACATTAAAACTTAAAACGAACAGAAATTATTCCGTACATGAAAGGGCTGTCCCCTCCTCAACGCCTCGCTCTTTATTCCGTATATGAAAGGGGCTGTCCCCTCCTCAACGCCTCGCTCTTTACGCTAAAGTTTGACTGTCTCACAATTTTTTTTTTTTAAACAATAAAAAACTTTAGCGTAAAGAGCGAGGCGTTGAGGAGGGGACAGCCCCTTTCATATACGGAATAAAGAGCGAGGCGTTGAGGAGGGGACAGCCCCTTTCATGTACGGAATAATTTCTGTTCGTTTTAAGTTTTAATGTCGCTCCTTACTTTCAGTTTAAAAAACTTGTTTTTTTATTTAATTTCTGATCGTTTTTTAGTTAATGCAGCTTTTATTTGCATAAAAATTTTACTTTTCTTTTGCTAAATGAATGTCTTTACAAATTAACTTACGTAACTAACTTCTATATTCGTATATTTTTCTTCTGGCAAAAATTCAAAGTTGCAGATTTTTGCAGATATGAGCTTGAAACCTATGTAATAGGGTTTTCTGATACGCTGAATCTGACGTTGTGATTTTCATTAGAATTCTTCCACTTGTAGGGGATGTTTCCCCCCTGTTTAAAAAATCGAGTAAATTTCCTCAGGCTTGTTGTCTTTGATGAGTAATACTAAACTTAATAAAATTTATTTATTTAGAATCAGCATTATAAGCCCATTCTTTTTATTCATTTATTGACATCAAAATTCCGTTTTTAAAAGTTTCGATTACTATTGAGCCTTATAGCTTGTTTTTTTAATTGTTTTTTTTTATTACGTATATGTTATTACGTATATGAGGGGGTTCTGCCCTTAGTCAATACCAAGCTCTTTACGTTAAAAGTTAAAAAAAAATTTGATTCACAAACCCCTGAATCACAAAGGCCGTTTAATTAGAATAGATAGCTCTTTTGAAAGCACTAAAAAAAAAACTGTAGCTTAAAGAGCGAGGTATTGACTTGGTGGAGAACCCCCTCACATACGTTATAATTTCTGTTCGTTTTAAGTTCTAATATTCCTTCTTACATTTCATTTGAAAAAACTTGGTTTTTTTTTTATTTAATTTCTGATCGTTTTTTAAATAATGCTTGGAAATCGGGCGCCCCCTTCATAGAAATGTCCCTTACCCCAAAGAAACATCCTCCACGGAAATATTCTCCAGAGTAACTCCCTCCTCTAGCCCCCCTCCAGAAAAAATCCTTCCTGAAAATGGTTGTATACTTCCCAATAACCAATAAATAATGCTGGCAAGTCCGGCGCCCCCTTCATGGCAATTTCCCTTCCCCCATGAAAACTTCCTTCAGGAACAGATCCTCCAACATAACCCCCGCCCCACCCTTCCCTCCCACTAGCAGAAAAAAACCTCCTGAAAACTTCTGTATACTTCCGAATAACCAATACTATATGTTAACATTGGGTAAAGTTCATATCTTTTAGCCCTCCCTCTGGGTACTTCGGGGGATTAAGTCATCCCAAAAGACATATTTATCATATTTTCGACCATGCTGAACAAAATGGCTATCTCAAAATTTTGATCGGGTGACTTTGGTAAAAAAATAAGCGTGGGAGGGGGCCTAGTTGCCATCCATTTTTTTGTTAAATTAAAAAGGGAAATTTAACTTTTAATTTCCTTTCCAATGAGCCCTCCAACTATTTTATATTACCACTGGTTCGATACAATCACCCCTGGTAAAAAAAAAAAAAAAAAACAAAAAAACAAAAAAACAAATAAACACGCATCCGTGATCTTTCTTCTGGCAAAAAATGCAAAAATCCACATTTTTGTAGATAGGAGCTTGAAACCTCTACAGTAGGGTTCTCTGATACGCTGAATATGATGGTGTGATTTTCATTAAGGTTCTATAACTTTTAGGGGGTCTTTTCCCCTTTTTTTGAAAATCAGCCAAATTTTCTCAGGCGCGTAACTTTTGATGGGTAGCTCTAAACTTGATGAAAGTTATATATTTGAAATCAGCATTGAAATCTGATTCTTTTGATATATCTATTGGCATCAAAAACCCGTTTTCTAGAGTTTCGGTTACCATTGAGCCGGGTCGCTCCTTACTTACAGTTCGTTACCACGAACTGTTTGATTGAGGTTAAGAAGTTTTGTCAGTAGGAAGCGTAATTGATGAAATACTTAATATTGAATATAATACTTTTTACTATTAATTTAACTTTGCAACGGATGGAAGCATATTTCTATCTATCTTTTCATCTTGCAAGTTTAAAATGATTGAAACAAATTCGTTTCGTTTCCCTGCTACGGATCTAAGCAGACTATTTCATCACATTTAATTTATTCTCGGCTATTCATTCACCGGTGAAAGTTTCTAATTTAGAAAGGGACTCAATTGACAAGAAATGAAATAGGACTCGTCCGAAGGATTGCCATTCCGGACGATAATCATGTTGTTCCCGTTGGAAAATTGGATTTTTTTTCCACTGATTTAATTTGAGTCTTTGACAGAATTGTCGTCAATATTGCTTTCATTTGGAGTTTAGTCTACTCAGGTGCTGATTTACCAATGATGTTTGAAACTCCTCCTGGTTTCAAGTCTTAGCAATTGGAACTTGAACGAGTTTTCAAGTGGTTTTTGAGTGTTTTCTTCTGGATGATTTGTGATGAATCTTCTCATCGACTAAGTAAGTAGAGAGGGGTCTTATACTCGTGTCCCTCACCCCTGCTGCCACCTACAACTTTTTTAACACCATATATTGACACGAGAACCACGTGGTTTATGGTTTTTCTCAGTGAGAATGAAAAAACAGTTGAAATTCTCACTTGAAAAACCATGAATTTTGTCGCATTTATGGTTGTTTTCATGGATGGTTATGTGTGTTGTTCGATTTATTTGATGTTTTTCTCGGATGTCAACATCAAATTATGGATGTTTTATGGATGGATATGTGTGTTGGTCGATTTATTTGATGTTTTTCTCGGATGTCAACATCAAATTATGGATGTTTTATGGTTTTTGTCAGTGAGAATTTGAAAAACATGAATTTTCTCACATTTATGTCTGTTTTCATGGATGTTTAATGGTTTTCTCAGTGAGAATGAAAAAACAGGAATTTTCTCACTTGAAAAACCATGAATTTTGTCGCATTTATGTCTGTTTTCATGGTTTTTGTAAGTTATAATTTGAAAAACAGTGACTTTCTCAAATTTTTGTATGTTTTTATGGTTTTTGTCAGTGATAATTTGAAAAAACAGGAACTTTCTCACATTTTTGTATGTTTTTTATGGTTTTTGTCAGTGAGAATTTGAAAAAACAGTAACTTTCTCACATTTATGTCTGTTTTATGGTTTTCTCAGTGAGAATGAAAAAACAGGAACTTTCTCACTTGGAAAACCATAAACCACGTGGTCCTGTCACGAGTAGCACCTGTGAACTTGATTTACATAATCGCTAGGGGAAATTATTGATTCACGAGCGTGGGGAATTATGAAACAAAAAAGCTTCTTTAATCTTAGGTCTGAGGGATAAACGTCCTTTAGGTCAGAGAGAAAAATTAATATTCTATTTTCAAATAGGGCTTCATTGATCTTTAGTGTCAGGAATTATAATTGACATCACTTGTTATCTTGGAATTATGCAGGAGTCTAAAGAGATAGAAATTCTATTTTTAAATACGGCTTCACGGAGCTTTAAGTCGGAGAGGTAAATTGATATTCTAACGAAACCCTAATAGTTTAGCTAGGAAAATTTATGAGATGAAGAGATTAACGTAGGAAAGGGTTTCCTAGAAATTTGAAATGCGTTAGCGCACAGATGCCATACAAAAGGAACACGCTGAAATTACGTTTAGGGATTATTTGGGCGAAACGGTTTTATCCATTTTATGGGATTATTTCGGCGAAACAGTTAGAGACATTTGAAAGAAGATTTTAAGAAAGGTTTTAGAAGAGAATTTGAGGGTGAAACTCTGTGGTCGTTATAATACACAAGTTCCATTTGAACAGTGTTGTGAGGTCCCCTACCACAACCCAAAAGGGTTCCGATCCCCCCACCACAACCCCGAAGGAAGTCCCCGGTACTCAAAGGTCCCCCAAGCTCCCATAGAGCCCCAGCCCCCAAAACGCCCTCCTCAGACCCTCAAAGGCCCTCCTCTGGTCCTCAAAGGGCCCCTCGGACCCCCAAAGGGCCCCCGGACCCCAGAGGCCCTCCCCCGGTCCTCAAAGGTCCCTCGGGCTCCCAAAGGACCAACCGGGGTCCCAAAGGCCCTCCACCGGTCCTCAAAGGGCCTCCTCCGGACCCCCAAAGGCCCACCGAGACTCCCAGAGGCCCTCCCGGGTCCTCAAAGGTCCCTCCGGGCTCCCAAAGAGCCACTCCGATGCCCCCAAAGGCCCACCACAGTGCCCCAAAGGTCCTCCTCCGGTCACCCAAAGGCCCATCGAGCTCCCAAAGGACCAACGGGGTCCCAAAGGCCCTCCACCGGTCCCCAAAGCCCATCCCCCGGTCCCCAAAGGTCCCCCCCCCGAGCTCCCAAAGGACCACCGACCCTCAAGGGACCCACAGACCCTCAAAGGCTCTCCCCGTGCACCCGTCTTTCGTTGCTGTGTGTTGTCCGAAACCGATGATTTGGGATGTGTAGTTTGCTACTTCAGGCTTTTCTGAGCTAAGGTTTCTTAGTATTTCTTAGGTGTGTGTTGTCTGAAACCTATTGTTTGGGTTTTGTAATTTGCTATTTCCGACTTTTCATAACCGGATTTCTTAGTCTTTCGTAGGTGTGTGTTGTCTGAAACCTATGATTTGGGATGTGTGGGTTGCTATTTCAGTCTTTTCTGAGCTGGATTTCTTGGTCTTTCATAGGTGTGTAGTGTCTGAAACCTATGATTTGGGGTGGGTGGATTGCTACTTTTGACTTTTCTGAGTTGGATTTCTTAGGCTTTCATAGGTGTTTGTTGTCTGAAACCTATGATTTGGGATATGTAATTTGCTATTTCCGACTTTTCATAACCGGATTTCTTAGTCTTTCGTAGGTGTGTGGTGTCTGAAACCTATGATTTGGGATGTGTGGGTTGCTATTTGTGTCTTTTCTGAGTTGGATTTCTTAGTCTTTCATAGGTGTGTTTTGACTGAAACCGATGATTTGGGATGGTTAATTTGCTATTTTTGACTTTTCTGAGCTAGATTTCTTAGACTATCATATTTGTGTCCTTTCAGAAAATTATGAATTGGGAGGTGTAGTTTGCTTTTTGGACTTTTCAGAGCTAGGATTCTTAGTCACTCATAGGTGTTTGTTGTCTGAAACTTCGAGTTTGGGATGAGTAGTTTGCTATTTCAGACTTTTCTGAGCTAAGGTTTCTTAGTATTTCGTAGGTGAATGCTGTCTGAAACTTATGATTTGGGATATGTAAATTACTATTTCGGGCTTTTCTGAGTTGGATTTCTTAGTCTTTCATAGGTGTATAGTGTCTGAAACATATGATTTGGGATGTGTAGTTTGCTATATTCGACTTTTCTGAGCTATGTTTCTTAGCCTTTCATAGGTATGTGTTGTCAGAATATTATGATTTGGGGTGTGTAGTTTGCTATTTCAGGCTTTTCTGAGCTAAGGTTTTCTAGTATTTCGTAGGTGAATGATGTCTGAAACCAATAGTTTGGGATGCGTAATTTGCTACTTCCGACTTTTCATAACCGGATTTCTTAGTCTTTCATAGGCGTGTAGTGTCTGAAACCTATGATTTGGGATGTGTAGTTTGCTATTTCAGGCTTTTCTGAGTTGGATTCTAAATCTTCTTAAATTCAATTCCGACCTTTCTCAAAGAGATGAAAAAAATTAAAGTTCTGTTCCAAATATTTTCCCGGAAGAAGAAAAGTTCAACAACAATTCATAATTTTCTCAATGAAAATTACAAAGTTATTTATCGACTCTTTTTTCCCCAAAAATAATATAAAAATGTTCAAGTCATTTAATATTTATTTTATCTCTTTTATTAAAAAATTAAAAATATTTTTAATAAAATTTAATATAATAGAGGAACAGTTATAATTTGTGCTTGTATATTCGAGTTCTACTCTTAATTTTACCAAAGATCACACTTCAATTCTAATTTCCACAATAAAAAATTTAAAGTTCGATTCTAAATTTTTCGGTTGAAGATAGAAAAAGTAATACCATACTTGTGAATATTTTCATGGAAGATAAAAAGTTCTAGTTCAATTTAAAATTTTCTCAATGAAGTGAAGAAAAATTCAAGTTCTCTTCTGAACTTTACCAAAGAACACAGAACATTTCTAATTTCACCAGAGAAAATAAAAATCTTCCACTTCAGTTCATTATTTCACAAAGACATAAAGAAATTTAAAGTTCAATTCTAAATTTTTCGGTGGAAGATAGAAAAAGTAATACCATACTTGTGAATATTTTCATGGAAGATAAAAAGTTCTAGTTCAATTTAAAATTTTCTCAACGAAGTGAAGAAAAGTTCAAGTTCTCTTCTGAATTTTACCAGAGAACACAATTCAATTCTAATGTCTCCATAGAAAATAAAAACCTTTCCACTTAAATACTTTATTTAAAACAGAAATAGATACATTTACATTACTATTCAACTTTTTCTGGTTACGTTAGGAAAAGTAAGAAAATGCTTGTGAATATTTTAACAGAGGATAAAAAGTTCTAGGTCACTTTAAAATTTTCTCAACGACGTGACGAAAATTTCAAGTTCTCTTCTGAACTTTACCATAGAACACACTTCAAAACTAAGTTCTCCAGATAAAAAAAAAATATACCACTTCATTTATTTATTTCACAAATAAATAAATAAATTTTAAGTTCTTTTATAATTTTTTCGGTTTAAGATAGAAAAAGTAATACCAGACTTGTGTATATTTTCACGGAAGATAAAAAGTTCTAGTTCAATTTAAAATTTACTCAACGAAGTGAAGAAAAGTTCAAGTTCTCTTCTGAACTTTACCAAAGAACACACTTAAATTCTAATTTCTCCAGAGAAAACAAAAATCTTCCACTTCATTTCTTTATTTCACAAAGACAAAGAAATTTAAAGTTCAATTCTAAATTTTTCGGTGGAAGATAGAAAAAGTAATACCACACTAGTGAATATTTTCACGGAAGATAAAAAGTTCTAGTTCAATTTAAAATTTTCTCAACGATGTCAAGGAAAGTTCAAGTTCTCTTCTGAACTTTACCAAAGAACACACTTCAATTTTAATTTCTCCAGAGAAAACAAAAAGCTGCCACTTCAGTTCTTTATTTCACAAAGACATAAAGAAATTTAAAGTTCAATTCTAAATTTTTCGGTGGGAGATAGAAAAATTAATACCATACTTGTGAGACTAAAAATGAAGATATTTATGCAGTTTCAACTAGCTATGGCTAAGTTTGCTAAAGACAAACTATTTTCTTGCGAAAACACACAAACTCAGAAAAAAGGTTACATGTTGCGCTAGTACCTACGCAATTAGACTAAAAATGAAGATATTCATGCAGAGTTTCAACTAGCTATGGCTAAGTTTGCTAAACACAAGCTATTTTCTTCCAAAAACATACAAAATCAGAAGTAAAATGTTCAATGTTCCTTTAGTACCTACGCAATTAGGCTTAAATGAAGATATTTATGCAGAGTTTCAACTATCTATGTCTAAGTTTGCTAAAGACAATCTATTTTCGGGCTAAAACACACAAAATCAGAAGTAAAATTTTCAATGTTCTTTTAGTACATAATCAATTATGCTAAAATGAAGATATTTATTCAGAGTTTCAACTATCTATGGCTAAGTTTGCTAAAGACAAGCTATTTTCTTGCGAAAACACACAAACTCATAAAAAATGTTCAATGTTCCTTTAGTACCTAAGCAATTATACTATAAATGAAGATATTTATGCAGAGTTTCAACTAGCTATGGCTAAGTTTGCTAAAGACAAGCTATTTTCGTCCAAAAACACACAAAATCAGAAGTAAAATGTTCAATGTTCCTCTAGTACCTACGCAATTCGACAGAAATGAAGATATTTATGCAGAGTTTCAACTATCTATGGCTAAGTGTGCTAAAGACAAGCTATTTTCGTGCTAAAACACACAAACTCAGAAGTAATATGTTCAATGTTCCTCTAGAACATACTCACTTATTATTAAATGAAGATATGTATTCAGAGTTTCAACTATCTATGTCGAAGTTTGCTAAAGACAAGCTATTTTTTCCTGCGAAAACACACAAACTCATAAAAAATGTTCAATGTTCCTCTAGTACCTACGCAATTAGACTAAAAATGAAGATATTTATGAAGATTTTCAACTAGATATGGCTAAGTTTGCTAAAGACAAGCTATTTTCGTGCGAAAATACACAAAATCAGAAGTAAAATGTTCAATGTTCCTCTAGTACCTACGCAATTAGGCTGAAATGACGATATTTATGCAGAGTTTCAACTATCTATGGCTATGTTTGATAAGGACAAGATATTTTCGTGCGAAAACACACAAAATCAGAAGTAAAATGTTCAATGTTCCTTTAGTACATACTCAATTGGTCTTAAATTTAGATATTTATTCAGAGTTTCAACTAGCTATGGCTAAGTTTGATAAAGACAAGATATTTTAGTTATAAAACACAAACAAAATCATAAAAATTGGTCAATGTTCCTTTAGTACCTAAGCAATTAGACTAAAATGAAGATATTTAAGCACAGTTTCAACTATCTATGGTTAAGTTTGCTAAAGACAAGCTATTTTCGTCCAAAAACATACGAAATCAGAAAAAATGTTAAAGATTACTTTAGTAACTAAGATATTGGTCTAAAATGAAGATATTTATGCACAGTTTCAACTAGCTATGGCGAAGTTTGCTAAAGACAATCAATTTTCTTACTAAAACAAACAAAATCAGAAAAAATGTTCAATGTTCATTTAGTACATACGCTATTAGTCTTATATGAAGATATTTATGCAGAGTTTCAACTATCTATGGCTAAGTTTGCTAAAGACAAGCTTTTTTCTTGCAAAAACACAAACAAAATCATAAAAAATGTTCAATGTTCCTTTAGTACCTACGCAATTAGACTAAAATGAAGATATTTATGCATAGTTTCAACTAGCTATGGCTAAGTTTGCTAAAGACAAGCTATTTTTCTTGCGAAAACATACAAAATCAGAAAAAATGTTCAGTGGTCCTATAGTACATACACAAATTGGCTAAAAATGAAGATATTTATGCACAGTTTCAACTAGCTATGGCTAAGTTTGCTAAAGACAAGCTATTTTCTTGCGAAAACACACAAAATCAGAAAATATGTTCAATGTTCCTCTAGCACCTACACAATTATACTGAAATTAAGATATTTATGCACAGTTTCTACTAGCTATGGAGAAGTTTGCTAAAGAAAAGCTATATTCGTGTGAAAACACACAAAATCAGAAAAAATGTTCAGTGTTCCTTTATTACCTAAGCAATTAGGCTAAAAATGAAGATATTTATGCAGAGTTTCAAGTAACTATGGCTAAGTTTGATAAAGACAAGCTATTTTCTTGAGAAAACACACAAAATCAGAAGTAAAATGTTCAATGTTCATTTAGTACATATGCACTTAGTCTAAAAATGAAGATATTTATGCATAGTTTCAACTAGCTATGGCTAAGTTGTATACAGACTAGCTATTTCCTAGCTAAAACACACAAAATCCGAAAAAATGTACTAATGTCCTCTAGTACCTACGCAATTAAGATAAACAATAAGATATTTATTTACAGTTTTAACTAGCTATGGATACAATTTCTAAAGACAATCTATTTTCTTGTTAAAACAAACACACTCTTAAAAAATATTGGTAGGTTATGTTAAGTTAGATTCGGTTCTGTTAGCTTATTCACGCGCACTTATCGGTTAGATTAGTTTGGATTAAGTTAGGTTAGGATTAGTTAGGTTAGGTTAGATTAAGTTAGGTTAGGTTAAGTTAGGTTAGGCTAGGTTAGCCTACGTACGCGCGCGTACGTAGGCTAACCTAGCCTAACCTAACTAACCTAACCTAACTTAATCTAACCTAACCTTAACCTAACCTAACTTAATCAACCTAACCTAACCTATATGCGCACGTAGGCTAACCTAACCTAATCTAGCTAACCTAACCTAACAATATTTTTCTGATTTTGTGTGTTTTCGCATGAAAATAGCTTGTCTTTAGCAAACTTAGCCATAGCTAGTTGAAACTCTGCATAAATATCTTCATTTTTAGCCTAAATGCGTATGTACTAAAGGAACATTGAATATTTTTTCTGGTTTTGTGTACTTTCGCAAGAAAATAGCCTGTCTATAGCAAACTTAGCCATAGCTAGTTGCAACTCTGCATAAATATCTTCATTTTTAGCCTAAATGCGTATGTACTAAAGGAACATTGAACATTTTTTCTGATTTTGTTTGTGTTTTCACAGAAAATAGCTTGTCTTTAGCAAACTTAGCCATAGTTAGTTGAAACTCTGCATAAATATCTTCATTTTTAGTCTAATTGCGTAGGTACTAAAGGAACATTGAACATTTTTCTGATTTTGTGTGTTTTCGCAAGAAAATAGCTTGTCTTTAGCAAACTTAGCCATAGATAGTTGAAACTCTGCATAAATATCTTCATTTAGTCTAATTGCAGTAGGTACTAAAGGAACATTGAACATTTTTTCTGATTTTGTGTGTTTTCGCAAGAAAATAGCTTGTCTTTAGCAAACTTAGCCATAGCTAGTTGAAACTGTGCATAAATATCTTCATTTTTAGCCTAATTGTGTATGTACTAAATGAACAGTGAACATATTTTCTGAGTTTGTATGTTTTCTCAAGAATATAGCTTGTCTTTAGCAAACTTAGCCATAGATAGTTGAAACTTTGCGTAAATATCTTCATTTTAGTCTAATTGAGTAGGTACTAAAGGAACATTGAACATTTTTTCTGATTTTGTGTATTTTCGCAAGAAAATAGCTTGTCTTTAGCAAACTTAGCCATAGCTAGCTGAAACTCTGTATAAATATCTTCATTTTAAGCCTAATTGCGTAGGTACTAAAGGAACATTGAACATTTTTCTGATTTTGTGTGTTTTCACTAGAAAATAAGCTTGTCTTTAGCAAACTTAGCCATAGCTAGTTGAAACTGTGCATAAATATCTTCATTTAAGACTAATTGCGTAGGTACTAAAGGAACATTGAACATTTTACTTCTGATTTTGTGTGTTTTTGGACGAAAATAGCTTGTCTTTAGCAAACTTAGCCATAGCTAGTTGAAACTCTGCATAAATATCTTCATTTTAGTCTAATTGCGTAGGTACTAAAGGAACATTGAACATTTTACTGATTTTGTGTGTTTTCACATGAAAATAGCTTGTCTTTAGCAAACTTAGCCATAGCTAGTTGAAACTCTGCATAAATATCTTCATTTAAGCCTAATTGCGTATGTACTAAAGTAACATTGAACATTTTACTTCTGATTTTATGTGTTTTCGCAAGAAAATAGCTTGTCTTTAGCAAACTTAGCCATAGGTAGTTGAAACTCTGCATAAATATCTTCATTTCAGCATAATTGCGTAGGTACTATAGGAACATTGAACATTTTACTTCTGATTTTGTGTGTTTTCGCTGAAAATAGCTTGTCTTTAGCAAACTTAGCCATAGCTAGTTGAAACTCTGCATAAATATCTTCATTTTTAGTCTAATTGCGTATGTACTAAAGGAACATTGAACATTTTTCTGAGTTTGTGGGTTTTCACAAGAAAATAGCTTGTCTTTAGCAAACTTAGCCATAGCTAGTTGAAACTCTGCATAAATATCTTCATTTAAGCCTAATTGCATAGGTACTAAAGGAACATTGAACATTTTACTTCTGATTTTGTGTGTTTTTCACAGCAAATAGCTTGTCTTTAGCAAACTTAGCCATAGGTAGTTGAAACTCTGCATATATATCTAATTACGTAGATACTAGGACATTGAACATTTTACTCTGATTTAGTGTGTTTTCACAATAGCTATGTCAAGCTTAGCCATAGCTAGTTGAAGCTCTGCATAAATATCTTCATTTTTAGTCTAATTGCGTAGGTACTAAAGCAACATTGAACATTTTTCTGAGTTTGTGTGTTTTCACGAAAATAGCTTGTCTTTAGCAAACTTAGCCATAGCTAGTTGAAACTCTGCATAAATATCTTCATTTTAGTCTCACAAGTATGGTATTAATTTTCTATCTCCCACCGAAAAATTTAAATTGAACTTTAAATTTCTTTATGTCTTTGTGAAATAAAAGAACTGAAGTGGCAGCTTTTGTTTTCTCTGGAGAAATTAGAATTGAAGTGTGTTCTTTGGTAAAGTTCAGAAGAGAACTTGAACTTTCCTTGACATCGTTGAGAAATTTTAAATTGAACTAGAACTTTTATCTTCCGTGAAAATATTCACTAGTGTGGTATTACTTTTTCTATCTTCCACCGAAATCAGAAATAAAAATGTTCAATGTTCCTCTAGTACCTACCTGTGAGTGTAGGCTTAAATGAAGATATTTATGCAGAGTTTCAACTATCTATGGCTAAGTTTTCTAAAGACAAGCTATTTTCGTGCGAAAACACACAAAATCAGAAGTAAACTGTTCAATGATCCTATAGTACATACGCAATTAGTCTAAAATGAAGATATTTATGTAGAGTTTCAACTAGCTATGGCTAAGTTTGCTAAAGACAAGCTATTTTTTCCTGAGAAAACACACAAACTCAGAAAAAATGTTCAATGTTCCTTTAGTACCTACGCAATTAGACTAAAAATGAAGATATTTATGCAGAGTTTCAACTAGCTATGGCTAAGTTTTCTAAAGACAAGCTATTTTCGTCCAAAAACACACAAAATCAGAAGTAAAATGTTCAATGTTCCTCTAGTACCTACGCATTTAGGCTGAAATGAAGATATTTATGAAGAGTTTCAACTATCTATGGCTAAGTTTGCTAAAGACAAGCTATTTTCTTGCGAAAACACACAAAATCAGAAGTAAAATTTTAAATGTTACTATATGACATAAGCAATTGGTATAAAATGAATATATTCATGAAGAGTTTCAACTATCTATGGCGAAGTTTGCTAAAGACAAGCTATTTTCGTGCGAAAACACACACAAAATCAGAAAAAATGTTCAATGTTACTTTAGTACCTACGCAATTAGACTAAAAATGAAGATATTTATGCACAGTTTCAACTAGCTATGGCTAAGTTTGCTAAAGACAAGCTATTTTCTTGCGAAAACACACAAAATCAGAAAAAATGATCAATGTAAACCTAGTAAATACTAAACTATACTGAAAATTAGAAAGTTAATATTAGTTTCAACGAGATAGTGCTTTGATTTCTAAATACAATATCTTTTATAGCGATAACACAAAAAATCATAAAAAATTTTAACTTTTACTATACTACCTACTCAATTATGATTAAAAGTAGATCTTTATGCAGATTTTAAAATAGCTCAGTATTATTTTTCTAAACACAAGATATTTTCTTGTGAACACACACAAAATCAGAAAAAATGTTCTATATTCCTTTAGTACATACGTAATTAGACTAAAATGAAGATATTTATGCAGAGTTTCAACGAGCTATGGCTAAGTTTGCTAAAGACAAGCTATTTTTCTTGCGAAAACATACAAAATCAGAAAAAATGTTCAGTGTTCCTTTAGTACATACACAATTATGCTAAAAATGAATATAATTATGCAAAGTTTCAACTAGCTATGGCTAAGTTTGCTAAAGACAAGCTATTTTCTTGCGAAAACACTCACAATCAGAAAAATGTTCAATGTTCCTTTAGTACCTACGCAATTAGGCTGAAATGAAGATATTTATGCAGAGTGTCAACTATCTATGGCTAAGTTTGTTAAAGACAATCTATTTTCTTGCGAAAAAACAAAAAATAAGAAAAAATGTTCAATGTTCCTTTAGTACCTACGCAATTAGACTAAAAATGAAGATATTTATGCAGAGTTTCAACTAGCTATGGCTAAGTTTTCTAAATACAAGCCATTTTCTTGCGAAAACACAAACAATATCAGAAAAGATGTTCAATGTTCCTTTAGTACCTACGCAATTAGGATAAAAATGAAGATATTTATGCACAGTTTCAACTAGCTATGGCTAAGTTTTCGAAAGACAAGCTATTTTCTTGCGAAAACACACAAAATCAGAAAAAATGTTCAATGTTCCTTTAGTACCTACGCATTTAGTCTAAAAATGAAGATATTTATGCACTGTTTCAACTAGCTACGGCTAAGTTTGCTAAAGACAAGCTATTTTTATGCGAAAACACACAAAATCAGAAAAAATATTGTTAGGTTAAGTTAGATTAGGTTAGGTTAGCCTACGTACGCGTACATATAGGTTAGGTTTGGTTGGATTAAGTTAGGTTAGGTTAAGTTAGGTTAGGTTAGATTAAGTTCGGTTAGGTTAAGTTAGGTTAGGCTAGGTTAGCCTACGTACGCGCGCGTACGTAGGCTAACCTAGCCTAACCTAACTTAACCTAACCTAACTTAATCTAACCTAACCTAACTTAACCTAACCTAACTTAATCCAACCTAACCTAACCTATATGCGCGTACGTAGGCTAACCTAACCTAATCTAACTTAACCTAACCTAACAATATTTTTTCTGATTTTGTGTGTTTTCGCATGAAAATAGCTTGTCTTTAGCAAACTTAGCCATAGCTAGTTGAAACAGTGCATAAATATCTTAATTTTTAGCCTAATTGCGTAGGTACTAAAGGAACATTGAACATTTTTTTTGATTTTGTGTGTTTTCGCAAGAAAATACCTTGTCTTTAGCAAACTTAGCCATAGCTAGTTGAAACTGTGCATAAATATCTTCATTTTTAGTCTAATTGCGTAGGTACTAAAGGAACATTGTACATTTTTTCTGATTTTGTTTGTGTTTTCGCAATAAAATAGCTTGTCTTTAGCAAACTTAGCCATAGCTAGTTGAAACTCTTCATAAATATCTTAATTTTTAGCCTAATTGCGTAGGTACTAAAGGAACATTGATAATTGTTTCTGATTTTGTGTGTTTTCGCAAGAAAATAGCTTGTCTTTAGCAAACTTAGCCATAGATAGTTGAAACTCTGCATAAATATCTTCATTTCAGCCTAATTCCGTAGGTACTAAAGGAACATTGAAAATTTTTTCTGATTTTGTGTGTTTTCGCACGAAAGTAGCTTGTCTTTAACAATCTTAGCCATAGCTAGTTGATACTGTGCATAAATATCTTCAATTTTAGCCTAATTGCGTATGTACTAAAGGAACATTGAACATTTTTTCTGATTTTGTGTGTTTTCGCAAGAAAATAGCTTGTCTTTAGCAAACTTAGCCATAGCTAGTTGAAACTCTGCATAAATACCTTCGTTTTTAGTCTAATTGCGTAGGTACTAAAGGAAAATTGAACATTTTTTATGATTTTGTTTGTGTTTTCACAATAAAATAGCTTGTCTTTAGCAAACTTAGTCATATCTATTTGAAACTCTGCATAAATATCTTCATTTAAGCCTAAGTGCGTAGGCACTAAATGAACATTGAACATTTTTTCTGATTTTGTGTTTTTTAGCAAGAAAATAGCTTGTCTTTAGCAAACTTCTCCATAGATAGTTGAAACTCTGCATAAATATCTTCATTTAATACTAATTTCTTAGTTAATAATGGAACAATGAAAATTTTACTTCTGATTTTGTGTGTTTTCGCACGAAAATAGCTTGTCTTTAGCAAACTTAGCCATAGTTAGTTGAAACTCTGCATAAATATCTTCATTTTTAGCCTAATTGCATAGGTACTAAAGGAACATTGAACATTTTTTTCTGATTTTGTGTGTTTTCGCACGAAAATAGCTTGTCTTTAGCAAACTTAGACATAGCTAGTTGAAACTGTGCATAAATATCTTCATTTTAAGACAAATTCTGAATGTATAAAAGGAACATTGAAAAATTTTTCTGATTTTGTTTGTTTTCGCAAGAAAATAGCTTGTCTTTAGCAAACTTAGCCATAAGTAGTTGAAACTCTGCATAAATATCTTCATTTAAGCCCAATTGCGTAGGTACTAGAGGAACATTGAACATTTTACTTCTGATTGCGTGTGTTTTCGCACGAAAATAGCTTGTCTTTATCAATCTTAGCCATAGCTAGTTGAAACTCTGAATAAATATCTTCATTTTAGACTAATTGCGTAGGTACTAAAGGAACATTGAACATTTTTTCTGAGTTTGTGTGTTTTCGCAAGAAAATAGCTTGTCTTTAGCAAACTTAGCCATAGATAGTTGAAACTATGCATAAATATCTTCATTTAAGCCTAATTTCGTATGTACTAAAGGAACATTTAACATTTTTCTTCTGATTTTGTGTGTTTTCGCAAGAAAATAGCTTGTCTTTAGCAAACTTAGACATAGATAGTTGAAACTCTGCATAAATATCGTCAATTTAGCGAAAGTGCGTATTTAATATATGAAAATTTTACAATTTTCTTCTGATTGTGTGTGTTTTAGGACTAAACTAGCATGTCTTAATAAAACTTATACGTCTCTAGTTGAAACTCTTCATAAATATCTTCATTTTTAGTATAAGGGACTATTTAATAATGTAAAATTTAAAATTTTTTATGAGTTTGTTTGTTTTCGCAGGAAAAAATAGCTTGTCTTTAGCAAAATTAGCCATAGCTAGTTTAAACTCTGCATAAATATCTTCATTTAAGAACAATTGCGTAGTTACTAAAGGAACATTGAAAATTTTACTTCTGATTTTGTGTGTTTTCGCAAGAAAATAGCTTGTCTTTAGCAAACTTAGCCATGGGTAGTTGAAACTCTGCATAAATATCTTCATTTTATAATAATTTCGTATGTTCTAGATGATAATTGAACAATTTACTTCTGATTTTTTGTGTTTTCGCAATAAAATAGCTTGTCTTTAGCAAACTTAGTCATAGCTAGTTGAAACTCTGTATGAATATCTTCAATTTGAGTATTAGTGCGTAGTTAATAAATGAACATTTAAAATTTTTTCTGAGTTTGTGTGTTTTCGCAAGAAAATAGCTTGTCTTTAGCAAACTTAGCCATAGGTAGTTGAAACTGCATAAATATCTTCATTTTTAGTCTCACAAGTATGGTATTAATTTTTCTATCTCCCACCTAAAAATTTAGAATTGAACTTTAAATTTCTTTATGTCTTTGTGAAATAAAGAACTGAAGTGGCAGCTTTTTGTTTTCTCTGGAGAAATTAGAATTGAAGTGTGTTCTTTGGTAAAGTTCAGAAGAGAACTTGGACTTTCCTTGACATCGTTGAGAAAATTTTAAATAAACTAGAACTTTTTATCTTCCGTGAAAATATTCACTAGTGTGGTATTACTTTTTCTATCTTCCATTGAAAAATTTAGAATTGAACTTTACATTTCTTTGTCTGTGTGAAATAAAGAACTGAAGTGGAAGATTTTTGTTTTCTCTGGAGAAATTAGAATTTAAGTGTGTTATTTGGTAAAGTTCGGAAGAGAACTTGAAATTTTCTTCACTTCGTTGAGAAAATTTTAAATTGAACTAGAACTTTTTATCTTCCGTGAAAATATTCACAAGTATGGTATTACTTTTTCTATCTTCCACCGAAAAATTTAGAATTGAAATTTAAATTTCTTTATGTCTTTGTGAAATAAAGAACTGAAGTGGAAGATTTTGTTTCTCTGGAGAAATTAGATTGAGTGTGTTCTTTGGTAAAGTTCAGAAGAACTTGAACTTTTCTTCACTTCGTTGAGAAAATTTTAAATTGAACTAGAACTTTATCTTCCGTGAAAATATTCACAAGTATGGTACTTTTTCTATCTACCACCGAAAAATTAGAATTAAACTTTAAATGTCTCTATGTCTTTGTGAAATAAAGAATTGAAGTGGAAGATTTTTATTGTCTCTGTAGAAATTAGAATTGAAGTGTCTTCCTTGGTAAATTTCAGAAGACAACTTGTACTTTTCTTCACTTTGTTGAGAAAATTTTCAACTGAACTAGAACTTATTATCTTCCGTGAAAATATTCATAAGTATGGTATTAATTTTTCTATCTTCCACCGTAAAATTTAGAATTGAACTTTAAATTTCTTTATGTCTTTGTGAAATAAAAAACTGAAGTGGAAGATTTTTATTTTCTCTGGAGAAATTAGAAATGAATTGTGTTCTTTGGTAAAATTCCGAAGAGAACTTGAAGTCGAATTCACTTCGTTGAGAAAATTTTAAATTGAACTAGAACTTTTTATCTTCCATGAAAATATTCACCAGTACTGTCTTACTTTTTCTATATTACACAGAAAAATTTATAATTGAACTTTAAATTTTTTATTGTGGACTTTAGAATTTAATTGTGTTCTTTGTTAAAATTAAGATTAGAACTCGAATATACACGCACAAATTATTACTGTTCATATATTATATTAAAAATTTTTAAAAATATTTTTAATTATTTAATCAATGTGAGAAAAAAAATCTTAACTGACTTGAACATTTTTATATTATTTTTTTGAAAAAAGATTTGATAAATAACTTGTTCATTTTCGGTGAGAAAATTATGAATTGTAGTTGAACTTTTCTTCTTCCGGGAAAATATTTGGAACAGAACTTTAATTTTTTTCATCTCTTTGCGAAAGGTCGGAATTAAATTTAAGAAGTTTTAGAATCAAACTCAGAAAATCCTGAAATAGCAACCCACACATCCCAAATCATAGGTTTCAGACACTACACACCTACGAAAGACTAAGAAATCAGGTTATGAAAAGTCGGAAGTAGCAAATTACACATCCCAAACTATTGGTTTCAGACATCATTCACCTACGAAATACTAGAAAACCTTAGCTCAGAAAAGCCTGAAATAGCAAACTACACATCCCAAATCATAATGTTCTGACAACACATACCTATGAAAGGCTAAGAAACCTAGCTCAGAAAAGTCGAAAATAGCAAACTACACATCCCAAATCATAGGTTTCAGACACTATACACCTATGAAAGACTAAAAAATCCAACTCAGAAAAGACCGAAAAAGTAATTTACATATCCCAAATCATAAGTTTCAGACAGCATTCACCTACGAAATACTAAGAAACCTTAGCTCAGAAAAGTCTGAAATAGCCAACTACTCATCCCAAACTCAAAGTTTCAGACAACAAACACCTATGAGTGACTAAGAACCCTAGCTCTGAAAAGTCCAAAAAGCAAACTACACCTCCCAATTCATAATTTTCTGAAAGGACACACATATGATAGGCTAAGAAATCTAGCTCAGAAAAGTCAAAAATAGCAAATTAACCATCCCAAATCATCGGTTTCAGTCAACACACACATATGAAAGACTAAGAAATACAACTCAGAAAAGTCAAAAATAGCAACCCACACATCCCAAATCATAGGTTTCAGACACTACACACCTATGAAAGACTAAGAAATCCAGCTCAGAAAAGCCTGAAATAGCAACCCACACATCCCAAATCATAGGTTTCAGACACCACACACCTACGAAAGACTAAGAAATCCGTTTATGAAAAGTCGGAAATAGCAAATTGCAAATCCCAAACTATTGGTTTCAGACAACACACACCAACGAAAGACTAGGAAACCTTAGCTCAGAAAAGCCTGAAGTAGCAAACTACACATCCCAAATCATAGGTTTCATACAACACACAACACCGAATGAGGGGGGCAGGGGGTGTGCCTTTGTGGGTCTGGGGGGCCGTTGTGGGGCGGTGGGCGTTGGGGAGCTCGGGGGGGGGACGTTGGGGGACGGGGGGATGGGCTTTGGGGTCCGGGGATGGCATTTGGGGGTCTGGGTGGGCCTTTGGGGCGCCGGGGGGACCTTTGGGTGCCTGGGGGACATTTGGGGCCGGTGGAGGGCCTTTGGGGGTCCGGAGGGGACCGGTGGAGGGCCTTTGGGACCCCGTTGGTCCTTTGGGAGCTCGATGGGCCTTTGGGGACCGGAGGAGGACCTTTGGGGCACAGGGGGGGGGGCTTTTGGGCCACCGGGTGGGCCGGGGGGGGGCCGGAGGGGCCGTTGGGGCCCGGGGGCGGGCCTTTGGGACCCCGGTGGTGCTTTGGAAGCACGAGGGGCCTTTGGGGACCGGTTTAGGGCCTTGGGGACCCCGTTGGGCCTTTGGGCGCTCTAGGGGCCGTGGGGGGGCGTGGGGAGGGCCTTGGGGGGTCTGGGGGGGCCTTTGGGGGCATCGGTGGCTCTTTGGGAGCCCGAGGGACCTTTGAGGACCGGGGGAGGGCCTCTGGGGTCCGGGGGCCCTTTGGGGGTCCGGTGGCCCTTTGAGGACCGGTGGAGGGCCTTTGGGACCCCGTTGGTCCTTTGGGAGCCCGAGGGACCTTTGAGGACCGGGGGGGGCCTCTGGGGTCCGGGGGCCCTGTGGGGGTCCGGGGGCCCTTTGAGGACCAGAGGCGGGCCTTTGAGGGTCTGAGGCGGGCGTTGGGGGGGCGGGGGCTCTATGGGAGCTTGGGGGACCTTTGAGTACCGAGGACTTCCTTCGGGGTTGTGGTGGGGGATCGGAACCCTTTGGGGTTGGGGTAGAGGACCTCACAACACTGTTCAAATGGAACTTGTGTATTATAACGGCCACAGAGTTTCACCCTCAAATTCTCTTCTAAAACCTGTCCTAAAATCTTCTTTCAAAATGTCTCTAACTGTTTCGCCGAAATAATCCCATAAAATTGATAAAACGGTTTCGCCCAAATAATCCCTAAACGTAATTTCAGCGTGTTCCTTTTGTATGGCATCTCTGTGCTAACGCATTTCAAATTTCTAGAAAACCCTTTCCTACGTTAATCTCTTCACCTCATAAATGTTCCTAGCTAAACTTTTAGGGTTTCGTTAGAATATCAATTTATCTCTCCGACTTAAAGCTCCGTGAAGCCGTATTTAAAAATAGAATTTCTATCTCTTTAGACTCCCGCATAATTCCAAGATAACACGTGATGTCAATTATAATTCCTGACACTAAAGATCAATGAAGCCCTATTTGAAAATAGAATATTAATTTTTCTCTCTGATCTAAAGAACGTTTATCCCTCAGACCTAAGATTAAAGAAGCCTTAATGTTTCTTAATTCTCCCCTTCGTGAATCAATAATTTCCCCTATCGATTATGTAAATCAAGTTCACAGGTGCCACTCGTGACAGGACCACGTGGTTTATGGTTTTCCAAGTGTGAAAGTTCCTGTTTTTTCATTCTCACTGAGAAAACCATAAAACATACATGAATTGCTGTTGACATCCAAGTGAGAAAATTCCTGTTTTTTAATTCTCAGTGAGAAAAACCATAAAACAGACATGAATTGCTGTTGACATCCATAAATGTGACAATGTCCCTGTTTTTCAAATTCTCACTGACAAAAACCATTAAACAACCATGAAAAACATCAAATAAATCGACCAACACACATAACCATCCATGAAAACATACATAAATGTGACAAAATTCCTGTTTTTCAAATTCTCACTGACAAAAACCATAAACCACGTGGTTCTCGTGTCAATATATGGTGTTAAAAAAGTTGTAGGTGGCAGCAGGGGTGGGTGACACGATCAATAGGGTCACCTCTACTGGTATCCTTTTTTAAAAACAAGATAAAAAAATTTCTTGATGAGAAAGGATGGGTGGGGAAGAGGCTTTCTTCTGTAAGCATTGGTTCGCGGTTCCAACGAGGTTTATTTTTTATTTTTATAAAATTAAATTTTTTCTTCTTTTTTTTGTTTTTTTCCAATGTTTATGTAGTAAGCGAGTAAAATATAGAGTCCTGCCACAAACAAATCTGTAAAGATTTTCACGTGGTAGGTCTTTTTAGTATGATTTTTTTGTGAATATTGGTCTTTAATTAAAAATGAATTTCTCTTTAATAATTTGCGGCAGCACCAAGCAACCTGAAGCCAACACAGCTTCACTCGCTCACCCTCCACTATTTATCTAAATCTAGACCCCCCCCCCATTCGTTTTCCTATGTTTGTAGGATTATGCCAAACTAGTACTTTACTGAAAATAGAAAACCAGCGTATAAGAAACAAGAGTGTTGTTTTAGGAGCTATTATTTATAATGTAGATACTGTAGAAACAGTAACATAATAGGCTTTCATCCACCACAGTTTCGACAACTTTAGCTTACACTTAAAATTTATTTAAAATGATACAAAAAATTAAGATTATTTTAGAAACGAGAAAGTAAATAAACAAGATATATAAATAACAGACTAACTTTCCAAACAATTAACTGATTTCACCGGCCGTAATGTCGATAAGCAATAAAAACTTTTAAAATTAATATATATACACTTTATTAGTATTATTCAAAATGAAGAACTAATAGATATTACTATTAATTCTAGAGATTCAGTTAATTGTTTGGAAAGTTAGTCTGTTATTTATATATCTTGTTTATTTACTTTCTCGTTTCTAAAATAATCTTAATTTTTTGTATCATTTTAAATAAATTTTAAGTGTAAGCTAAAGTTGTCGAAACTGTGGTGGATGAAAGCCTATTATGTTACTGTTTCTACAGTATCTACATTATAAATAATAGCTCCTAAAACAACACTCTTGTTTCTTATACGCTGGTTTTCTATTTTCAGTAAAGTACTAGTTTGGCATAATCCTACAAACATAGGAAAACGAATGGGGGGGGGGTCTAGATTTAGATAAATAGTGGAGGGTGAGCGAGTGAAGCTGTGTTGGCTTCAGGTTGCTTGGTGCTGCCGCAAATTATTAAAGAGAAATTCATTTTTAATTAAAGACCAATAATCACAAAAAATCATACTAAAAGACCTACCACGTGAAAATCTTTACAGATTTGTTTGTGGCAGGACTCTATATTTTACTCGCTTACTACATAAACATTGGAAAAAACAAAAAAAAGAAGAAAAAATTTAATTTTATAAAAATAAAAAATAAACCTCGTGGGAACCGCGAACCAATGCTTACAGAAGAAGCCTCTTCCCACCCATCCTTTCTCATCAAGAAATTTTTTATCTTGTTTTTAAAAAGGATACCAGTAGAGGTGACCCTATTGATCGTGTCACCCACCCCTGCTGCCACCTACAACTTTTTTAACACCATATATTGACACGAGACCCACGTGGTTTATGGTTTTTGTCAGTGAGAATTTGAAAAACAGGAATTTTGTCACATTTATGTATGTTTTCATGGATGGTTATGTGTGTTGGTCGATTTATTTGATGTTTTTCATGGATGTTTAATGGTTTTTGTCAGTGAGAATTTGGAAAACAGGAACTTTGTCACATTTATGGATGTCAACAGCAATTCATGTCTGTTATATGGTTTTCTCAGTGAGAATGAAAAAACAGGAATTTTCTCACTTGGATGTCAACAGCAATTCATGTCTGTTTTATGGTTTTCTCAGTGAGAATGAAAAAACTTTCAGGCTAACTTTTCTCACTGTGAATGAAAACCTATGAAACTACACGTGGATTCACTGTTCTTGACTGAGGTAGCACCTGTGAACTTGATTTACATAATCGCTAGGGGAAATTATTGATTCACGAAGGGGAGAATTAAGAAACATTAAGGCTTCTTTAATCTTAGGTCTGAGGGATAAACGTTCTTTAGTTCAGAGAGAAAAATTAATATTCTATTTTCAAATAGGGCTTCATTGATCTTTAGTGTCAGGAATTATAATTGACATCACTTGTTATCTTGGAATTATGCGGGAGTCTAAAGAGATAGAAATTCTATTTTTAAATACGGCTTCACGGAGCTTTAAGTCGGAGAGATAAATTGATATTCTAACGAAACCCTAAAAGTTTAGCTAGGAACATTTATGAGGTGAAGAGATTAACGTAGGAAAGGGTTTCCTAGAAATTTGAAATGCGTTAGCACAGAGATGCCATACAAAAGGAACACGCTGAAATTACGTTTAGGGATTATTAGGGCGAAACCGTTTTATCCATTTTATGGGATTATTTCGGCGAAACAGTTAGAGACATTTTGAAAGAAGATTTTAGGAAAGGTTTTAGAAGAGAATTTGAGGGTGAAACTCTGTGGTCGTTATAATACACAAGTTCCATTTGAACAGTGTTGTGAGGTCCTCTACCCCAACCCCAAAGGGTTCTGCTCCCCCACCCCAACCCCGAAGGAAGTCCTCGGTACTCAAAGATCCCCCAAGCTCCCATAGAGCCCCAGTCCCCAAACGCCCTCCTCAGACCCTCAAAGGCCCTCCTCTGGTCCTCAAAGGGCCCCTGACTCCCAAAGGGCCCCCGGACCCCAGAGGCCCCCCCCGGTCCTCAAAATTCCCTCGGGCTCCCAAAGGACCAACGGGGTCCCAAAGGCCCTCCACCGGTCCTCAAAGGGCCACCGGACCCCCAAAGGGCCCCCGGACCCCAGAGGCCCTCCCCCCGGTCCTCAAAGGTCCCTCGGGCTCCCAAAGAGCCACCGATGCCCCCAAAGGCCCACCCAGACCCCCAAAGGCCATCCCCAGGCCCCCAAAGGCCCATAGAGCTCCCAAAGGACCACCGGGTCCCAAAGGCCATACACCGGTCTCCAAAGGCCCATCGCGCTGCCACCTGACCACCGGGGTCTCCCCCGCCCGCCAGCCGGCCCCAAAGGGCCCTCCAGACCCCCAACGGCAAGCCCTGGGTCAACCAAGCCCTCCCCTGTGCCCCCACTGTTCGCCGCCGGTTCCCCAAGACCCAGCGAGCTCACAAAGGACCAACGGGGGCCCCGAGGCCCACCACCGGTCCCCAACTGCCACTCCAGACCCCCAAAGGCCATCCCCCGGTCCCAAATGTCTCCCAGGCACCCAAAGGGCCCCCCGGCGCCCCAAAGGCCCACCCAGACCCCCAAATGCCATCCCCGGACCCCCAAAGCCCATCCCCCGGTCCCCAAAGGTCCCCCCCCCCCGAGCTCCCAAAGGACCACCGACCCTCAAGGGACCCACAGACCCTCAAAGGCTCTCCCTGTGCACCTGTCTTTCGTTGATGTGTGTTGTCTGAAACCTATGATTTGGGATGTGTAGTTTGCTACTTCAGGCTTTTCTGAGCTAAGGTTTCTTAGTCTTTCTTTGGTGTTTGTTGTCTGAAACCAATAGTTTGGGATTTGTAATTTGCTATTTCCGACTTTTCATAACCGGAGTTCTTAGTCTTTCGTAGGTGTGTGGTGTCTGAAACCTATGATTTGGGATGTGTGGGTTGCTATTTCAGGCTTTTCTGAGCTAGATTTCTTAGTCTTTCATAGGTGTGTAGTGTCTGAAACCTATGATTTGGGGTGGGTGGATTGCTACTTTTGACTTTTCTGAGCTGGATTTCTTAGCCTTTCATAGGTGTTTGTTGTCTGAAAACTATGATTTGGGATATGTAATTTGCATTTCCGACTTTTCATAACTGGATTTCTTAGTCTTCGTAGGTGTGGTGTCTGAAACCTATGATTTGGGATGTGTGGGTTGCTATTTTTGACTTTTCTGAGTTGGATTTCTTAGTTTTTCATAGGTGTGTGTTGACTGAAACCTATGATTTGGGATGGTTAATTTTCTATTTTTGACTTTTCTGAGCTAGATCTCTTAGCCTATCATATCTGTGTCCTTTCAGAAAATTATGAATTGGGAGGTGTAGTTTGCTTTTTGGACTTTTCAGAGCTAGGATTCTTAGTCACTCATAGGTGTTTGTTGGCTGAAACTTCAAGTTTGGGATGAGTAGTTGGCTATTTCAGACTTTTCTGAGCTAAGGTTTCTTAGTATTTCGTAGGTGAATGCTGTCTGAAACTTATGATTTGGGATATGTAAATTACTATTTCGAGCTTTTCTGAGTTGGATTTCTTAGTCTTTCATAGGTGTATAGTGTCTGAAACCTATGATTTGGGATGTGTAGTTTGCTATTTTCGACTTTTCTGAGCTAGGTTTCTTAGCCTTTCATAGGTATGTGTTGTCAGAACATTATGATTTGGGGTGTGTAGTTTGCTATTTCAGGCTTTTCTGAGCTAAGTTTTTCTAGTATTTCGTAGGTGAATGATGTCTGAAACCAATTGTTTAGGATGTGTAATTTGCTACTTCCGACTTTTCATAACCGGATTTCTTAGTCTTTCGTAGGTGTGTAGTGTCTGAAACCTATGACTTGGGATGTGTGAGTTGCTATTTCAGGCTTTTCTGAGTTGAATTCTAAATCTTCTTAAATTCAATTCCGACCTTTCAAAGAGATGAAAAAAATTAAAGTTCTGTTCCAAATATTTTCCCGGAAGAAGAAAAGTTCAACTTCAATTCTGAATTTTCTCAATGAAAATGAAAAAGTTATTGATCAAATCTTTTTTCCCAAAAATAATATAAAAATTTCCACTTCAGTTCAGATTTTTTCTCAAAGAGATGAAAAAATTAAAAATATTGTTCCAAATTTTTCATAGAAGATAGGAAAAGTTATACTTTGATCGTGAATATTCGAGTTCTAATCTGAATTTTACCAAAGAACACAATTCAATTCTAATTTCCCAATAAAAATTTAAAGTTCAATTCTAAATTTTTCGGTGGAAGATAGAAAAGTAATACCGTACTTGTGAATATTTACATGGAAGATAAAAAGTTCTAGTTCAATTTAAAATTTTCTCAATGAAGTGAAGAAGAATTCAAGTTCTCTTCTAAACTTTACCACATAACACAATTCATTTCTCATTTCTCCAGACAAAATAAAAATATTCCACTTCAGTTTTTTATTTAACAAAGACATAAAGAAATTTAAAGTTCAATTCAAAATTTTTCGGTGGACGATATAAAAAGTAATACCATACTTGTGAATATTTTCATGGAAGATAAAAAGTTCTAGTTCAATTTAAAATTTTTCAACGAAGTGAAGAAAGTTCAAGTTCTCTCTGAATTTTTCAATGAAAAGAAATTAGTCATTGATCATTTCTATTTTTCCAAATAATATAAAAATTTTCCACTTCAGTTCATGATTTCACAAAGAGATGAAAAATTTAAAATACTGTTCCAAATTTTTCACTGAAGATAAAAAGTTCAATCTGGCTGAAGAGATGAAAAATTTAAAATACTGTTCCAAATTTTCAACGAAGTGAAGAAAGTTCAAGTTCTCTCTGAACTTTACCAAAGAACACACTTCAATTCTAATTTCTCCAGAGAAAATAAAATCTTCCACTTCAGTTCTTTATTTCACAAAGACATAGAGAAATTTAAAGTTCAATTCTAATTTTTCGGTGGAAGATAGAAAAAGTAATACCATACTTGTGAATATTTTCACGGAAGATAAAAGTTCTAGTTCAATTTAAAATTTTCTCAACGAAGTGAAGAAAGTTCAAGTTCTCTTCTGAACTTTACCAAAGAACACACTCAATTCTAATTTCTCCAGAGAAAACAAAAATCTTCCACTTCAGTTCTTTATTTCACAAAGACATAAAGAAATTTAAAGTTCATTTCTAAATTTTTCGGTGGAAGATAGAAAAGTAATACCATACTTGTGAATATTTTCACGGAAGATAAAAAGTTCTAGTTCAATTTAAAATTTTCTCAACGAAGTGAAGAAAGTTCAAGTTTTCTCTGAACTTTACCAAAGAACACACTTCAATTCTAATTTCTCCAGAGAAAACAAAAATCTTCCACTTCAGTTCTATATTTCACAAAGACATAAAGAAATTTAAAGTTCATTCTAAATTTTTCGGTGGAAGATAGAAAAGTAATACCATACTTGTGAATATTTTCACGGAAGATAAAAGTTCTAGTTCAATTTAAAATTTTCTCAACGAAGTGAAGAAAAGTTCAAGTTCTCTTCTGAACTTTACCAAAGAACACACTTCAATTCTAATTTCTCCAGAGAAAACAAAAATCTTCCACTTCAGTTCTTTATTTCACAAAGACATAAAGAAATTTAAAGTTCAATTCTAAATTTTTCGGTGGAAGATAGAAAAAGTAATACCACACTAGTGAATATTTTCACGGAAGATAAAAAGTTCTAGTTCAATTTAAAATTTTCTCAACGATGTCAAGGAAAGTTCAAGTTCTCTCTGAACTTTACCAAAGAACACACTTCAATTCTAATTTCTCCAGAGAAAACAAAAGCTGCCACTTTCAGTTCTTTATTTCACAAAGACATAAAGAAATTTAAAGTTCAATTCTAAATTTTTCGGTGGGAGATAGAAAAATTAATACCATACTTGTGAGACTAAAAATGAAGATATTTATGCAGAGTTTCAACTAGCTATGGCTAAGTTTGCTAAAGACAAGCTATTTTCTTGTGAAAACACACAAACTCAGAAAAAATGTTCAATGTTCCTTTAGTACCTACGCAATTAGACTAAAAATGAAGATATTTATGCAGAGTTTCAACTAGCTATGGCTAAGTTTGCTAAAGACAAGCTATTTTCGTGGGAAAACACACAAAATCAGAAGTAAAATGTTCAATGTTCCTCTAGTACCTACGCAATTAGGCTTAAATGAAGATATTTATGCAGAGTTTCAACTACCTATGGCTAAGTTTGCTAAAGACAAGCTATTTTCGTGCGAAAACACATAAACTCAGAAGTAAAATTTTCAATTTTCCTATAGTACATATGCACTTGGGCTTAAATGAATATATTTATGCAGATTTTCAACTAGCTATGGCTAAGTTTGCTAAAGACAATCTATTTTCCTGCGAAAACACACAAACTCAGAAAAAATGTTCAATGTTCCTTTAGTACCTAGGCACTTAGACTAAAAATGAAGATATTTATGCAGAGTTTCAACTAGCTATGGCTAAGTTTGCTAAAGACAAGCTATTTTCGTGCGAAAATACACAAAATCAGAATTAAAATGTTCAATGTTCCTATAGTACCTACGCAATTAGGCTTAAATGAAGATATTTATGCAGAGTTTCAACTATCTATGGCTAAGTTTGCTAAAGACAAGCTATTTTCTCACAAAAACACACAAAATCAGAAGTAAAATGTTCAATATTACTTTAGTACCTACGCAATTAGGCTGAAATGAAGATATTTATGCAGAGTTTCAACTATCTATGGCTAAGTTTGCTAAAGACAAGCTATTTTCATGCGAAAACACACAAAATCAGAATTAAAATGTTCAATTTTACTATAGTACCTACGCAATTGGGCTTAAATGAAGATATTTATGCAGAGTTTCAACTAGCTATCGCTAAGTTTGCTAAAGACAAGATATTTTCTTGCGAAAACACAAACAAAATCAGAAAAAAAGATCAGTGTTCCTGTAGTACATACACAATTAGGCTAAAATTGAAGATATTTATGCACTGTTTCAACTAGCTATGGATAAGTTTGCTAATGACAAGCTATTTTCTGTGAAAACACACAAAATCAGAAAAATGTTCAGTGTTCCTTTAGTACCTATGCAATTAGGCTAAAAATGAAGATATTTATGCACAGTTTCAACTATCTATGGCTAAGTTTGCTAAAGACAAGCTATTTTCTTGTGAAAACACAACAAAATCAGAAAAATGTTCAATGTTCCTTTAGTACCTACGCAATTAGGCTGAAATGAAGATATTTATGCAGAGTTTCAACTATCTATGGCTAAGTTTGCTAAAGACAAGCTATTTTCTGTGAAAACACACAAAATCAGAAAAATGTTCAATGTTCCTTTAGTACCTACGCAATTAGCTTAAAATGAAGATATTTATGCAGAGTTTCAACTAGCTATGGCTAAGTTTGCTAAAGACAAGCTATTTTCTGTGAAAACACAAACAAAATCAGAAAAATGTTCAATGTTCCTTTAGTACCTACGCAATTAGACTAAAAATGAAGATATTTATGCAGAGTTTCAACTAGCTATGGCTAAGTTTGCTAAAGACAAGCTATTTTCTAGTGAAAACATACAAAATCAGAAAAATGTTCAGTGTTCCTTTAGTACATACACAATTAGGTTAAAAATGAAGATATTTATGCACAGTTTCAACTAGCTATGGCTAAGTTTGCTAAAGACAAGCTATTTTCTGTGAAAACACACAAAATCAGAAAAATGTTCAATGTTCCTTTAGTACCTACGCAATTAGGCTGAAATGAAGATATTTATGCAGAGTTTCAACTATCTATGGCTAAGTTTGCTAAAGACAAGCTATTTTCTAGTGAAAACACAAACAAAATCAGAAAAATGTTCAATGTTCCTTTAGTACCTACGCAATTAGACTAAAAATGAAGATATTTATGCAGAGTTTCAACTAACTATGGCTAAGTTTGCTAAAGACAAGCCATTTCTTGTGAAAACACAAACAAAATCAGAAAAATGTTCAATGTTCCTTTAGTACCTACGCAATTAGGCTAAAAATGAAGATATTTATGCAGAGTTTCAACTAGCTATGGCTAAGTTTGCTAAAGACAAGCTATTTTCAGTGAAAACACACAAAATCAGAAAAATGTTCAAATGTTCCTTAGTACCTACGCAATTAGGCTAAAAATGAAGATATTTATGCACTGCTTCAACTAGCTATGGCTAAGTTTGCTAAAGACAAGCTATTTCATGCGAAAACACACAAAATCAGAAAAATATTGTTAGGTTAGGTTAGTTAGATTAGGTTAGGTTAGCCTATGTACGCGCGCATATAGGTTAGGTTAGGTTGATTGCTAGGTTAGCTGCTAGGTTAGGTTAGATTAAGTTAGGTTAGGTTAAGTTAGGTTAGGCTAGGTTAGCCTACGTACGCGCGCGTACGTAGGCTAACCTAGCCTAACCTAACTTAACCTAACCTAACTTAATCTAACCTAACCTAACTTAACCTAACCTAACTTAATCCAACCTAACCTAACCTATATGCGCGCGTACGTAGGCTAACCTAACCTAATCTAACTTAACCTAACCTAAAAATATTTTTTCTGATTTTGTGTGTTTTCGCATGAAAATAGCTTGTCTTTAGCAAACTTAGCCATAGCTAGTTGAAACAGTACATAAATATCTTCATTTTTAGCCTAAGTGCGTAGGTACTAAAGGAAATCTGAACATTTGTTGGGATTTTGTGTGTTTTTTCAATAAAATGGTGTTCCTTCAGCAAACTGTGTCAGTGCGAGTTTAAAAACAGCTTAAATTTATTCATTTTTTGCCTAATCTAGAAGTTAAGAAATGTAAATATTAAATTTTACTTCTGAGTTTTTGTGTGTTTTAAAAAGAATATGTATTATAGTGCTAACAATACTAATGCTTTCTTAGTATAAGTGCACCTAACTAGTAAGTTATAGTCGATAGTAGTATTTCAACAATTAAAATTTAACAATTTACTTCTGATTTTGTTGTGTTTTCGCAATAAAATAGCTTGTCTTTAGCAAAACTTAGCCATAGATAGTTGAAACTCTGCATAAATTTGTTCATTTCAGCCTAGTTGCAAAGGTACTAGAGGAACATTGAACATTTTTTCTGATTTTGTGTGTTTTAGCAAGAAAATAGTTTGTCTTTAATAAACTTAGCCATAGCTAGTTGAAACTCTGCATAAATATATTCATATTTAGACTAATTGAGTATGTAATAAAGGAACACTGAAAATATTTTCTGATTTTGTATGTTTTCTCAAGAAAATAGCTTTTCTTTATCAAACTTAGACATAGAGATAATTTAATATTCATAAACAACAAAATTTTTAGAAAATGAGCTAATGAAATCTTTTAACATAGAAAATTTATTCTGTGATTGTTTGTTTTGTATATAGAAAATAGATTGTCTTTAGCAAACTTAGCCATAGTTAGTTGAAACTCTGCATAAATATCTTTATTTTAAGCCTAATTGCGTAGGTACTAGAGGAACATTGAACATTTTTTCTGATTTTTTGTGTTTTCGCAAGAAAATAGCTGGTCTTTATCAAACTTAGCAATAGATAGTTGAAACTCTGCTTAAATATATTCACTTCATCCTAATTGCATATGTACTAAAGGAATATTGAATAATTTTTCTGATGTTTTTTGTTTTATCTCAAGAAAATCGATTGTATTTATCAAAATTAGACATATATAGTTGAAACTGAGCATAAATATCTTAATTTTTAGCATAATTGCATAGGTAATAAAGGAGCACTGAACATTTTACTTCTGATTTTGTGTGTTTTAGCAAGAAAATAGCTTGTCTTTAGCAAACTTATCCAAATCTAGATGAAACTGTGCATAAATATATTCATTTTTAGCAAAATTACGTATTTACTAAATAAAAACTTAACTTTTTTTCTGATTTTGTTTGTGTTTTCGCAAGAAAATATATTGTCTTTAGCAAACTTAGCCATAGCTAGTTGAAACTCTGCATAAATATCTTCATTTAAGCCCAAGTGAGTAGGTACTAGAGGAACATTGAACATTTTACTTCTGATTTTGTGTGTTTTCGCAAGAAAATAGCTTGTCTTTAGCAAACTTAGCCATAGCTAGTTGAAACTCTGCATAAATATCTTCATTTAAGCCTAATTGCGTAGGTACTAAAGTAATATTTAACATTTTACTTCTGATTTTGTGTGTTTTTGCGAGAAAATAGCTTGTCTTTAGCAAACTTAGCCATAGATAGTTGAAACTCTGCATAAATATCTTCATTTAAGCCTAAGTGAGTAGGTACTATAGGAACATTGAACATTTTACTTCTGATTTTGTGTGTTTTCGCATGAAAATAGCTTGTCTTTGGCAAAATTAGCCATAGCTAGTTGAAACTCTGCATAAATATCTTCATTTTTAGTCTAATTGCGTAGGTACTACAGGAACATTGAACATTTTTTCTGAGTTTGTGTGTTTTCGCAGGAAAAAATAGCTTGTCTTTAGCAAACTTAGACATAGCTAGTTGAAACTCTGCATAACTATCTACATTTAAGACCACTTGCGTAGGTACTAAAGGAAAATTGAACATTTTACTTCTGAGTTTATGTGTGTTCGCACGAAAATAGCTTGTCTTTAGCAAACTTATCCATAGGTCGTTGAGACGCTGCATAAATATCTTCATTTAAGCCTAAGTGCGTAGGTACTAGAGGAACATTGAAAATTTTAATTCTGATTTTGTGTGTTTTCGCACGAAAATAGCTTGTCTTTAGCAAACTTATCCATAGCTATTTGACACTAGTAATGTTGAAAGAACTTTAGATTATTTGTTATTTTTTTCTTATTCAACATTTCACATTCTTTCTGAGGTTGTGTGTTTTCTCTCGAAAATATCTTGTCTTTAGCAATATTATATAAATCTAGTTGAAACTGAGTAAATATCTTCATTTTTAGTGTAACATGTATGGTATTAATTTTTCAATATCACACCGAAAAATTTAGAATTGAACTTTAAATATCTTTATGTCTTTGTGAAATAAAGAACTGAAGTGGCAGCTTTTTGCTTTCTCTGGAGAAATTAGAATTGAAGTGTGTTCTTTGGTAAAGTTCAGAAGAGAACTTGAACTTTACTTGACATCATTGAGAAAATTTTTAATTGAACTAGAACTTTTTATCTTCCGTGAAAATATTCACTAGTGTGGTATTACTTTTTCTATCTTCCACCGAAAAATTTAGAATTGAACTTTAAATTTCTTTATGTCTTTGTGAAATAAAGAACTGAAGTGGAAGATTTTTGTTTTCTCTGGAGAATTTAGAATTGAAGTGTGTTCTTTGGTAAAGTTTAGAAGAGAACTTGAACTTTTCTTCACTTCGTTGAGAAAATTTTAAATTGAACTAGAACTTTTTATCTTCCGTGAAAATATTCACAAGTATGGTATTACTTTTTCTATCTTCCACCGAAAAATTTTGAATAGAACTTTAAATTTCTTTATGTATTTGTGAAATATAGCACTTAAGTGGTAGATTTTAGTTTTCTCTGGAGAAATTAGAATTGAAGTGTGTTCTTTGGTAAAGTTCAGAAGAGAACTTGAACTTTTCTTCACTTCGTTGAGAAAATTTTAAATTGATATCAACTAGAACTTTTTATCTTCCGTGAAAATATTCACAAGTGTGGTATTTCTTTTTCTATCTTCCACCAGAAAATTTTGAAAAGAAGTTTAAATTTCTTTATGGCTTTGTGAAATAAAGAAATGAAGTGGAAGATTTTTGTTTTCTCGGGAGAAATTAGAATTGAAGTGTGTTCTGTGGTAAAGTTCAGAAGAGAACTTGAACTTTTCTTCACTCGTTGAGAAAATTTTAAATTGAACTAGAACTTTTTATCTTCCGTGAAAATATTCACAAGTATGGTATTACTTTTTCTATCTTCCACCGAAAAATTAGAATTGAACTTTAAATTTCTCTATGTCTTTGTGAAATAAATAACTGAAGTGGAAGATTTTTTTTTTCTCTGGAGAAATTAGAATTGAAGTGTGTTCTTTGGTAAAGTTCAGAAGAGAACTTGAACTTTTCTTCACTTCGTTGAGAAAATTTGGAACACTATTTTAAATTTTTCATCTCTTCGAGCCAGATTGAACTTTTTTATCTTCAGTGAAAAATTTGGAACAGTATTTTAAATTTTTCATATCTTCGAGTCAGATCTGAACTAAAGTGAAAAATTTTTATATTATTTGGAAAAATAGAAATGATCAATGACTAATTTCTTTTTCATTGAGAAAATTCAGAAGAGAACTTGAACTTTTCTTCACTTCGTTGAGAAAATTTTAAATTGAACTAGAACTTTTTATCTTCCATGAAAATATTCATAATTATGGTATTACTTTTCCTAACTTCCACCGAAATATTTTGAATTGAACATTAAATTTCTTTATGTCTTTGTGATATAAAGAACTGAAGTGGAAGATTTTTATTTTCTCTGGTGAAATTAGAAATGAATTGTGTTCTTTGGTAAAATTCAGAAGAGAACTTGAATTCTTCTTCACTTCATTGAGAAAATTTTAAATTGAACTAGAAATTTTTATATTCCATTAAAATATTAACAAGTATTTTATTACTTTTTCTATCTTCCACCGAAAAATTTAGAATTGAACTTTAATTTTTTTATTGGGGAAATTAGAATTGAATTGTGTTCTTTGCTAAAATTCAGATTAGAACACGAATATTCACGATCAAAGTATAACTTTTCCTATCTTCTATGAAAAATTTGGAACAATATTTTAAATTTTTTCATCTCTTTGAGAAAAAAATCTGAACTGAAGTGGAAATTTTTATATTATTTTTGGGAAAAAAGATTTGATGAATAACTTTTTCATTTTCATTGATAAAATTCAGAATTGAAGTTGAACTTTTCTTCTTTCTGGAAAATATTTGGAACAGAACTTTAATTTTTTTCATCTCTTTGAGAAAGGTCGGAATTGAATTTAAGAAGATTTAGAATCCAACTCAGAAAATCCTGAAATAGCAACCCACACATCCCAAATCATAGGTTTCAGACACTACACACCTACGGAAGGCTAAGAAATCCGGTTATGAAAAGTCGGAAATAGCAAATTACACATCCCAAACTATTGGTTTCAGACATCATTCACCTACGAAATACTAGAAAACTTTAGCTCAGAAAAGCCTGAAATAGCAAACTACACATCCCAAATCATAATGTTCTGACAACACATACCTATGAAAGGCTAAGAAACCTAGCTCAGAAAAGTCGAAAATAGCAAACTACACAACCCAAATCATAGGTTTCAGACACTAAACACCTATGAAAGACTAAGAAATCCAACTCAGAAAAGCCTGAAATAGTAATTTACATATCCAAAATCATGAGTTTCAGACAACATTCACCTACGAAATACTAAGAAACCTTAGCTCAGAAAAGTCTGAAATAGCCAACTACTCATCCCAAACTCGAAGTTTTAGACAACAAACACCTATGAGTGACTAAGAATCCTAGCTCTGAAAAGTCCAAAAAGCAAACTACACCTCCCAATTCATAATTTTCTGAAAGGACACACATATGATAGGCTAAGAAATCTAGCTCAGAAAAGCCTGAAATAGCAAATTAACCATCCCAAATCATAGGTTTCAGTCAACACACACCTATGAAAGACTAAGAAATCCAACTCAGAAAAGTCAAAAATAGCAACCCACACATCCCAAATCATAGGTTTCAGACACCACACAACTACGAAAGACTAAGAAATCCTGTTATGAAAAGTCGGAAATAGCAAATTACATATCCCAAATCATAGGTTTCGGGCAACAAACACCTATGAAAGGCTAAAAAATCCATTGCTCAGAAAAGTCCAAACTAGCAATCCACACAGCCCAAATCATAGGTTTCAGACAATATACACCTATGATAGAATTAGAACTCCGGCTCAGAAAAGTCTGAAATAGGAAACTACCCATCCCAAAACAGAGGTTTCAGACATAACACACCTACGAAAGACTAAGAAATCTGGTAATAAAAAGTCGGAAATAGCCAATTACACACCCCAAACTATTGGTTTCAGACAACACACACCAACGAAAGACTAAGAAACCTTAGCTCAGAAAAACCTGAAGTAGCAAACTACACATCCCAAATCATAGGTTTCAGACAACACACATCAACGAAAGACGGGTGCACCGGGAGAGCCTTTGAGGGTCTGTGGGTCCCTTGAGGGTCGGTGGTCCTTTGGGATCTCGGGGGGGGGGACCTTTGGGGGCCGGGGGATGGCAGTTGGGGGTCTGGGTGGGCCTTTGGGGCGCCGGGGGGGACCTTTGGGTGCCTGGGAGACATTTGGGGGCCGGGGGAGGGCCTTTGGGGGGCTGGAGAGGCAGTTGGGGACCGGGGGTGGGCCTCTGGGACCCCGTTGGGCCTTTGGGAGCTCGTGGGGCCTTGGGGGACCGGCGGAGAACCTGTGGGGCCCAGGGGTGGGCTTTTGGGGCACAGGGAGGGCCTTTGGGGGTCCGGAGGGGCAGTTGGGGACCGGTGGAGGGCCTTTGGGACCCCGTTGGTCCTTTGGAAGCTCGATGGGCCTTTGGGGACCGGAGGAGGGTCTTTGGGAGCTTGGGGGACCTTTGAGTGTCCGGGGGGGCAGTTGGGGGCCTGGGGGACATTTGGGGACCGGTGGAGGGCCTTTGGGAGCCCGGTGGACCTTTGAGGACAGGGGGCTTCCTTCGGGGTTGGGGTATGAGGATTGGAACCCTTTGGGGTTGGGTTAGAGGACCTCACAACGCTGTTCAAATGGAACTTGTGTATTATAACGACCACACTCAAAACCTCTTCTAAAACCCTTTCTAAAATCTTCTTTCAAAATGTCTCTAACGGTTTCGCCGAAATAATCCCATAAAATGGATAAAACCGTTTCGCCCAAATAATCCCTAAACGTAATTTCAGCGTGTTCCTTTTGTATGACATCTGTGTGCTAACGCATTTCAAATTTCTAGGAAACCCGTTCCTACGTTAATCTCTTCATCTCATAAATTTTCCTAGCTAAACTATTAGGGTTTCGTTAGAATATCAATTTACCTCTCCGACTTAAAGCTCCGTGAAGCCGTATTTAAAAATAGAATTTCTATCTCTTTAGACTCCCGCATAATTCCAAGATAACATGTGATGTCAATTATGATTCCTGACACTAAAGATCAATGAAGCCCTATTTGAAAATATAATATTAATTTTTCTCTCTGTCCTAAAGAACGTTTATCCCTCAGACCTAAGATTAAAGAAGCCTTAATGTTTCTTAATTCTCCCCTTCGTGAATCAATAATTTCCCCTAGCGATTATGTAAATCAAGTTCACTGGTGCTATTCGTGACAGGCCTAAAGATTAAAGAAGCTTTTATGTTTTCTAATTCTCCCCTTCGTGAATCAATAATTTCCCCTAGCGATTATGTAAATCGAGTTCACAGGTGCTACTCGTGACAGGACCACGTGGTTTATGGTTTTCCAAGTGAGAAAGTTCCTGTTTTTTCAAATTCTCACTGAGAAAACCATAAAACAGACATGAATTGCTGTTGTCATCCTTAAATGTGATAAAGTTCCTGTTTTTCAAATTATCACTGACAAATCCATGAAAACAGACATAAATGTGAGAAAATTCATGTTTTTCAAATTCTCACTGACAAAAACCATAAAACATCCATAATTTGATGTTGACATCCGAGAAAAACATCAAATAAATCGAACAGCACACATATCCATCCATGAAAACAACCATAAATGTGACAAAATTCATGGTTTTTCAAGTGAGAAAAATTCCTGTTTTTTCATTCTCACTGAGAAAACCATTAAACAGACATGAATTGCTGTTGACATACATAAATGTGACAATGTTCCTGTTTTTCAAATTCTCACTGACAAAAACCATTAAACATCCATGAAAAACATCAAATAAATCGATCAACACACACATAACCATCCAAGAAAACATACATAAATGTGACAAAATTCCTGTTTTTCAAATTCTCACTGACAAAAACCATAAACCACGTGGTTCTCGTGTCAATATATGGTGTTAAAAAAGTTGTAGGTGGCAGCAGGGGTGGGTGACACGATCAATAGGGTCACCTCTACTCAGGTGCTGATAGTGTAATAAATGAGTTTTTGAAATATGGTGGCAGTGAGGTTAGAGTCAAATTACTAAAGATTAAGGATATAATGTATGTTGGGGTCCTGTTTCTTTTCTTTTCAGATAAATGACCTGTTTTCGTTCCGTAATTACATTTGCTTAGATTTGCCTATAGCATGATTTTCAATGACAATTTAAGTCTCATTGCTAAGCTATAGTTGTTTTGCAATAAGTAAGCTTTGAACTAAATTCTATTTTGGACTTCCTGGTTCGAGTCATTGAAAGATAAAGCTAAGAAAAAGTTGAATGGGTTTTGAATGGGGATTGAGAGGATTGGCTGGGCCAAGTGAAGGTCCACCCCTATCCAAATTTTGTGTACAGAATATTAATTTTGAGTTAGTCTGCATTTAGACCCCGTTCGGGGAAGCATATTTGTGTTATTATATGTAACCGTTTGGAAGAATACAAGTAAAGTATTTTCTACAAACTCTGTACTAATTTTCCCGGAACCCAGGCAGGGTAGGAATAGAGTTACGAGATACCGTCATTATTATATTGACAGCGGGGTTTGCTACCTCCAAGGAGAGAGATTTTTAGTGGTAACCCAGGCCGGGTACACTTGGCTTTAGAAAGTGGCCATTTGACCACTCGATCACTTTATCATAACCTGGGACAGGGTATACTGTAAATAGGGTAGTACCAAACCCGATATTTTCAGAACCAGTGTGGTAGACGCGGACATCACATTATAATTTGGGGCCGGGGTTTTCCCCTCCAACAAGTGGTGACACCCGTATTTTACCACGCCAATACTTGTGGCATTGTAGCTTACCACCAATACGCTGGTGGCATCGTAGCCTACCGGTATAATATTGGTGGCTATCAACCCCAACATTTGTGGCAGCAAGAAAGGTTCTATCAGTAAACCTGATAGTACAAGAATTCCGCGTTTTCGAGGAGACAAGTTAATTTAGCCCACAGAGTAGCCTATTGTGATTATATATAAAGAGAAAAAAAATACGGAATCAATTAATAAAATTATGAAGATCTATAATGGGCTGTGCCTAATCAGACAATAATAATAAAAAATTTCGAATCAATATATCGCGCAACTAATTAGTGTGCAAAAATATAATGCTAATTGACACGCAGCAATTTTTCGCGAGAAACCGGAAGCTACATGGATAAAAGAATTTTCATTTAGACTGAAGAGGTATTTTAAAGTTAACGAAATTTTGAAATAATGTCGGTCAGAGATGAGATTAACTCAAGACCAAGAAGGGCGAGTGAAGCCCATAGAAAAAGTAGGAAAATAGAAAGAAAGGCTAATATGGAAGCCTTTGAGAGAGAGCACCGAGAATATGAGGAAAAAATGCAGGCTGAGAAAGATGAAATTAGAAAGAATAGAAAAGAGGACGAAAGGGCTAGAGTAGCCTATAAAGAAAGAGACAATACAGATAGAGAACGAACAGATTCAGAAAATGAATTACGAAGAAATAATGACAGACGGAATCAAAGTAGTCCGAGTAGAAGGAGCAGTGTTGAATTGAAATCCAGCAGGGGATCGCGAAAAAGTAGTCATGTAGATGTGACACAATATATATTAAATTTCATGAAAGAAAGAGAGAGAGAGAGAAAAGAAAGAGAAAAAGAAAGGATAGCTAGAAAGCAGAAAGAAGAGGAAGAAAGAATAGCCAAATAGCAAAAAGAGGAGAATGATAGAAAAGAAAGAAAGAAAGAAAGGAAACAAAGAAAAGAGGTGGACGAAAGAAAGCACCTAGAGTATATGAAAAAATTACAGGATGGGATAGATCAAATTGAAAAAGATAGTCAAGCCAATGAAATACTTCTTCAGGCCCGTATGGACAAAATTGAAAAAGATAGACAAGCCAATGAAATATATCATCAGGCTCGTATGGAAAACCTTACTAAAGCTGGTGAAGCCCGTAAGAGAAGGCCAATGAGTAAGAGATTATCAGAGAATTATCAGACAGTAAATGCTGTAACGAGAAAATATACAACTTCATTGACTACGGGGGGAGGTGGACCGGCCCATAAAATAAATGGGAGGCCGTGCCGCCCTGTCGGAAAAGCGAGTTGCTTGATACGCGTGTTCGATATATTGATAATCCACAGAAATGGGATGCAGAAGTAAAAAGACAATATAATATTTAAAATAAGACACGCGAAAATGATTTTTCAGGAAAATTTGGAACAAACAGAACACTTAAGAGCACTTTTAATGAGTAGGATATAGTAAAAAGCATAAACAAGCACGAAACACTGATTGTACCAGAGGAAAATGAGTCAAGATTTATTGTACGCGCTTTTACTCGCAAAGCCTGGGAAATTTTAGTACAATATGAAAAAACAACTGTCGGAATTCAGTTCCTGTTTGATAACGAAATATTTGTTTCGGTGGTAAAAGTAAAGAAAACTAAAAGGGAGAAAAGAGGTATTAAACGGAGCTACAATGAAGTAATTCAGTCAAAGATGGTGGACACTGGAGTCCAAATCAGATTTAACAATGATTTATTATTTTGCGGCATGGAAAAAATTGAGAAAAGTGAAAAAGAACAAATAAATGCAAAAAGAGACAAAATTTGGGGATTAAGCCTGCAGTGGCGAAAAACAAAAAAATGTTGGATGGGCTGTGCCTTGATAACATAAATAATAGGGAGAAAAAAATGTTGGATGGGCTGTGCCTTTATAACGTAAATAATAAGGGGTAAAAAGAGGTCCAAGACCCATGGGGAATAAAACAAGATGATTAAAAAATAGAGATAAATGACCTACAATGGGTTGGGGGAAAGTTTTGAGATATTGAATGTCGAGTCGGAAAAACTTGGAAAGGAATCTGATATTAGTACTATTAACTCAAAAGATATGTCGATCCTTTATGAGAGGGAGGAATCCCTTGGGGAAGATCCCCTGTGGGAAGTCGCGAAAGATAGCCCTTTTCCTCAATGCACAACTGCCGGACAAGTTGTGATCCCTTTACCTGATCAGGAGTCCTTGGTGGATACTCTCTCCCAGCCACTTAAGATTTCACCCCAACCTTTGTTCAGTAACCCTATTCGTGGTTTTTACACTTCATTGGAATCGACAATTATTTCCGGCAATCCATATTAAGTACCTAAATTTCATCTTCAGTTGGTATCAACGCATATTCTGCATTTGATTATCCCAGGGGAGGGAACCCAGAAAAAATGCGATTCATGGTTCGCTCAAAATTTTACTTCATTTCCAGTACCCTTATCGTTTTCACAAGCCTTTGCATGTTTGCCTTAGATTATTTGAAATTATGCCATGGGGCAATTTACTTTTTTAGTGAGATGTGGGGTTGTTTCCACAGATGAAAATTAAGAGGCTAGGGCAGCCAATTTTTCATGATGGCTGGCATCGTCAAATGGGCCAGAAACTCATTCTCTGCTCCTCTCAAGTGTAAATTCGTGAGAGCGAGAAAATTTGTGGTTTGATTGTGCTGCGCACGATCATTTTCTACGAATCTTGGGGATTTCAACTTTCAAAACCTAATGCGGCTGCTATACGATCTAGACCATAGTAGTTCTACAGTAGAGACGTGTTGATGACGACCGATCCAGAGCCAAGCGGTGAAATTAGTAGCACAGACACTGGTGGAAGAGAGAGGGCAAATGAATTTTGTAAAGTTGAAATTATGTGTTTATGTTTGTAAGGGTGGACCAAGGTAGCGTGTGGGTGGTCATTTATCTTACGGGGGGAGGTGTTGTGGTTCCAACCCTGTTTCTTTTCTTTTCAGATAAATGACCTGTTTTCGTTCCATAATTACATTTGCTTAGATTTGCCTATAGCATAATTTTCAATGACATGTTTAAGTCTCGTTGCTAAGCGATAGTTGTTTTGCAATAAGTAAGCTTTGAGCTAAATTCTACTTTGGACTTCCTGGTTTGAGTCATTGAAAGATAAAGAAAAAGTAGAATGGGTTTTGAATGGAGATTGAGAGGATTGGTTGGGCCAAGTTAAGGTCCACCCCTATGCAAAGTTTGTGCACAGAATATTATTTTTGAGTTAGTCTGCATTTAGACCCCGTTCGGGGAAGCATATTTGTGTTGTTATATGTGCCCGTTTGGAACAATACAAGTAAAGCATTTCCTACAAATTGTGTACTAAATTTTCCTGGAACCCAGGCAGGGTGGGAATAGAGTTACGAGATACCGTCATTATTATATTGACAAGGGGGTTCGTTACCTCCAAGGAGAGAGTTAGAGATTTTTAGTGGTAACCCAGGGCAGGTACACTTGGCTTTAGAAAGTGGCCATTTGACCACTGATCACGTTATCATAACGACAGGGTATACTGTAAGTAGGGTAGTACCAAACCCGATATTTGCAGAACCGGTGGGGTAGACGCGAGTATCACATTATAATTTGGGGCCCGGCTTTCCCCTCCAATAAGTAGTGACACTCGTATACTACCTCGCCAATACCAGGGGCATTGTAGCTTACCACTATAACGCTGGTGGCATCATGGCCTACCAGTATAATATTGGTGGCTATCAACCACAACAATGTCTGAAAAAGGGGAAGTACCTAGCGATTTTAGCAAAAATTTAGTTAAACCCCTTTACGAAAAAGATGATAAGAGTGAATGTGGTAATTATACAAGCATTAGTTTGCTTTCTGTAGGAAGCAAATTATATGGTACGATGATTCCTTTTAGACTTAGAGATACTGCAGATAAAGTTTGAGTAGAAGAACAATTTGGTCTTAGGAAGGGAAGAGGATGACTCTTTGACAAATTTTCCCTCTAAGATATATTAAATTAAAAAACAAGTTTTTTTTTAACTGAAAGTAAGTAGCAAAATTGAAACTTAACACGAACAGAGACTATTACGTATATGAGGGAGTTGCCCCCTCCTCAGTACCTTGCTATGTACGCTAAAGTTTGACTTTTTGGTCTAATTAACCACTTATATACGTAATAATTTCTGTTCGTTTTAAGTTTTAATGCTGCTCCTACTTTCAGTTGAAAAAAATTCTTTTTATTTAATATCTGATAGTTTTAATTAACACTGGGAAATCCAGCTCCCGCTCCCACGGAAAATTTCCTTTCCCCAACGAAAGTTTCTCCATAGAAAAATCCTCCCACGTAAGCACACCCACCAGACAATCTCTCCCCCCCCCAAAGAAGAAAATTTTTATATTATCTATATGTATAAAGATATTAATACCTTAATAGCTAATACAATATGTGAGCAATAAGAGAAGTTCATAACTTGCAATCCTTCCCCCGGGGGTTGTGGGGGGTAAAGTCATCCTCAAATACATAGTTATTAGATCTTTTGACCATGCTGAAGAAAATGGCTATCTTTAAATTTTGATCAGGAAATTTTGGATTAAAAAAGGGGATGGGATGGGGGCTAGCTGCCCTCCAATATCTTGATCACTTAAAAAGGGCACCAGAACTTTTGATTTTCGATCGAATAAACCCTCTCCCGATCTTTTAGGATCACTGGTTCGATATGATCACCCCAGGGAAAAAAAAACAACAAAAAACAAATAAACACGCATCCGTGATCTTGCTTCTGACAAAAAATTCAAAACTCCACGTTTTTGTATATAGTAGCTTGAAACCTCTACAGTAGGGTTCTCTGATATTTTGAATCTCATGGTGTGATTTTCATTAAAAAAAAAAGAAAAAAAAGTGCTCTAATCGGGCCCTCTGCTCTCGCTGTGGATTTTTGCCTCTCCGTGTTCGGAAAAAATGTTCTGTCTAGAGTTTAAAGTTACCGGCCATACTTGTTACAGTGTAAAGTGTCCTAATAACAACAGTCAACTAGCAAAGCCCATGGTATGACATGGATGTGTGCTACTGTGCAAGCTGTACTTTCGTGGAATATTAATGGTGGACTTTTAGTCAAAATTCCTGTGATAAAAGGTTTCCTTTTGAATTGTGACGTATTGTGCTTGCAAGAGCATTTTTTGACGAGTCTTAGTTTAAGCCTTCTGAAAATTGACAATAATTTTACTAGCTATTTAGTGCCCGCTAAACAATCTGCTTCCAGTGGCCGCCCCTCGGGCCGGTGCCAGGCCGGTGCCTCGTGCCGGTCGATTATTTTTGATTCATGTGATTTTTTTCTTGCTGTCCGTGTAAAAGAGTATGTTATTGTAAACATCTACCTCCCGACAGATTATCGCAATGACCGATTGGAATTTTTATTTACTTTTGCGTGTGAGAAACTAGGGTCTTGCCTTTCAAAGATTCGCCTGTTAGGTAAGTGTTGTATTATTATAGGAGATTTTAACTGTGATTTAATTGACGCCACGTTATTGCGTATTTCTATTTTGTCTGTTATTTTTGACGATTGGCTTAGGATATTGCCTAAAGATCTTGATTACACTTACACGCACCATTCAAGTCACGTATCGAGCCTTGACCATGCAGTTTATTCTATAAATCTCCAAGTGTTAACTATTCAAGTCGTTACTGATTTCCTACTATCAGACCACCTTCCAATATCTGCAATTATTTATTGTCCCTCTGCTCAGTCTACTTCCACTACACAACCACATCAGCCCCACGCCCAATTTTACAGGGGTTGGGAAAATATCCAAGATGATCTTTTTGCTGCAGTTACTAATTCTGTCCTACATAAGACTCATGTTCCGTTCCAGCTGCTCATGGAAAATCCGCAAGTTGATGCAAATGAAATACGGGTGTTGCTAGATATCTTATCTTGCACAAATTTACCATACTCTGCGATGCGCAAAAAAGGCCAGTATACCTCTTAAACGTATACGTCGGGGTGTCATAAAGCACTGGTCCAGTAACCCGACCCTACTTGATGCTTGGAGAAAATCCAATTCTTGGTACCATTTGTGGCTCCAGTGTGACCGTCCTCGCTCTGGCTGGGTTTCTGACATTCGTATTTCTACCAAAAGAAAGTTTGTAAAAGAACTATCTATCCACATGAACCAGATAGTCCCAGAGACATCCCAGCAAGAGATATCCCAGCAAGCTTCTCTTCCAGCAAGAAGAGACATCCCAGCAAGAAGAGACATCCCGGCAAGCTTCTCTGTCCCAACCTTCCTTCTGGAGAAATGTATCAAGAGATCCTCCTAGGGCCCGCCTATCTGTTCAAGTTATTACTGATTCTGAGTGGAATTCATACTTCTCTGCTGAATTCTCCCCACCAGATGCCACCGTACAGTCCCAATATGAAGATAAGCTTGATAAATTTCTGTCTAGTTGTCCAACCGACAATTTTGTTGTTTCACTTGATTCTGTCCTGCGAGCAATTCAACGCCTAAAGCGCAAGATATCTTCTGGCCTCGATAAAATAAGCGCTCTTCACATTCTGCATGGAAGCGAGCTGCTGGTAAACCATATTGCTCGTTTGATGCGGATGATTGTTACTCAAGGAGTTGTACAGTCTTCTTTTTCAATCGGAGATCTCATTCCAATTCCAAAGAAAGGTAAACTCGCTACCCAGTGCTCGTCCTTGCGCCCTATAACAGTGGCTACTACCTTCTCTAAGCTTTTTGAACTTCTGTTCATTGACCATGTGAACGCAAAATACTATGTTCCACCTTACCAATTTGGATTCTAGCCACGTCTCGGTTGTGCCCACGCTTTTTCGGTTGTCGCGAACGCATTGATCGATTCTGATGCATCAGGTGAATCCTCGTGTTGGCTGGGCATGATGTTCGTAAAGCTTTCGACTCTCTAATTCACGCCACTATGCTACTCCATGCAGCAAAACGTGGAGTGAGCCCCTCATATATCAGAGCCCTTCGAGACATGTATTATCGTCTTAAAGTTCGCCTAATACTTCACCCATTAGCTAAAGTTGACGGCTCTCAAGTCTACGCACCAACCCCTAATTATTTTGTCAATGTCGAAAAAGGTACCCGTCAAGGTGCTGTTTCGTCCCCTTCACTCTTCAATAATGGAGTTCTTGTTCCCACATCATTAATCTTTGCCGGTCTTGATTTATCTCTCGTATGTTTTGCAGACTACATTCTGAATTTGAGCTGCACTATCCAGCACATAAGCGAGATTTTCGCAACGCTACAATCTGAGTTTACAAAACTAGGTCTTCAGTTCAATGCTGAAAAGTCCGAAGTTGTATTCTTCAACTGGAAGCAAGCGTCGCCCAGGGATATTCCACTTGAAAATAGTAGTATTAAGCCAGTAGATCATATCACCTACCTCGGTCTTCCTATTGGTTCGTCAGTAATGCACACGCGACAATTATTAATTGCTCACATCGAGCGTAGAGTTAGGTTATCATATGCTTCTTTTGTATCTAATAAGTTACGGTTCAACCGCCATCTTCTCTCGAAACTTTTTAGCTCATTCGCTCTACCCCATTTTCTGTACATATCTCCGTTTTGGAAAATCCTCACAAATTCTGACCAGTCAAAAATCAATTCAGTTTTCTTCCGGTTTGCGAAATGTATTTTACGTTTTCCCTCTTGGACGCGCGATTCTTATCTAATTAGAAAATACAGCATTGCTGACCCCATTATAGCTGTGGGAAAGCAAATTCGTGCTTATAATTCCCGTTTAATGAAGTTGGACCATCCCTGGTCGTCAGTGCTGGCCCATTAGTTAAGATTTATTTGTTGTGTTTTTTTTTTTTCGTAATTAGTGTAATTGTTGCAGTTTTTAAACTGATTGATGATTTAGTCTCTTTTCGTATGAGTCCAATTTAAGTGACCTTGGTTATTCTCAATTTTGGTGTCAATTAATTTTTTGATACTATATTGCGTATATTACTAATAATTTAATTGTTTATTAATTATCGGTTCTTTTAAGCATATTGCTTTAAGTAAAGTTGTAAAAGGATCCGTGATCGAATAATTTTCTTGTTTCTGTTATTTATGTATATCGGAGTAAATGAAGCATTTGTTGAGAGTGATCTGAGTTCAAGACCAGCGAGCAAAATTGTCGTTTAATTGTTTTTACCGTTTCTTGTCATATTTACGCTAGTTAATATGATTATCTACTATATATCTTTTTTAATTCACTGATGATTATTTGGGTTATTTTTTTTTTTTACCAATTGCTGCTTGATGCACTGATGTTCATATTATTTATGTTTGTTCAGTATTTAGGAGCCTAAAAAAAGAAACATGTCGCGTACCTACACAGCAGTGTATAATTGAGTTTTTCTTTCTCGTTTTGTGTAAATTGTTCTAAGAGCTGATTTAGATCTTAGCTCCAGCTTTCGTCACTAAAAACCACATGTATAACTCCTAAGTTCATGTGTATTTCTTTTTTTTGCTTATTGCTCCGTCTTTTCCTTTTTTGTATGACCGGTTTTCCGATAAATAATAATAATAATTAAGATCACTTGATTTCCTAGGGGTGTTTCCTCACTTTTTTCAAAAATTGGCAAATTTTCTCAGGCTCGTAACTTTTGATGGGTAACATAAAACTCCATGAATTTTATATATCTTGAATAAGCATCAAAGTCCTTTTAATTTATCTATTATTATCAAGACTCTTTTTCCTGGAGTCTCGGTTACTATTGCGTCACATCACTCCTTAATTACAGGTTCTTATCATAAATTGTTTGATAATTGAAAAGTGCCTGGGTCACCAGCGGCTCAGTCTTTCTACGGTGAACCAGAAAAACACGATAAAGTGGTTAGGGCTATATACGAGAACAACATTGCTGTGGTTAAGGTGGGACATGAGTTTCGTAGCTGATCATAGGCTTCGCAATAGCGCTGCCTAAGTAAAGAACGATGTTGACACAATGTATTATTTGTTTATTTGTTTCTTTACACCGGGGCACTTCGTATCGGAGGATTTGTCGTAGAAACTTCGAAAAGGGCTCATTCGATTGGAAATTGTAAGGACTTGTGCTCTTTTTAGCAGTCGACAGTGATTGGAAGGCAAGTAACACCCCTTCCACGCCTACAATTTTCCCAAACACATCAAATCAAAATTTTGAGATATCTATTTTGTTCAAAGTACTTGAAAGATTTGGAAAATACGTCTTTGGGGAGGACACTCACCCCACAGCCCTCAGGGAAAGGGTGGTAAGTTTTACCCTTGGTGCATATAAGGTTTTTTTAATGAAAGCATTATCGTAGAAACTTCAAAAAGGGCTCATTCGATGGGAATTTCAAAGGGCTAGTGCCCTTTTATGTATAAAACTACCCAATACAATTAAAAAAGAGGTTTGTAGCACTTTGATTAACTAAGCACTGGATCATAAGAGCGGAATATTTAGTCACTTTCAAAGTCATTAAGACAGTCTTCAACAGGATTTGCTTGCAAATCTAGCTCCTCTCCTGCAGACTTAGATTCTGATTCAGGTGACCGTGCCTGTTCCGAAGAACCAGCGCCCCCCCCCTAAACGAAACTCTTTAATACGGCCCTGAGGATTGTATATCAAGTTCTACCTCCACCCTCCCATCGTCTCTCTCTTAGAACTAATTTTGCATTTATCTGAAGATTATTTCAAAGCAATTGCTGAAACAAAAGGGCCTTTAAACTAGAATAAGAATTTCTTTTATATATTGTAGTCAGTAACAACTCAGTCGGTAGTAATTTGTTGAAAAGCAGGATAAATCTTAGAAAAGGGCACTGGAACTTTCGATTTCCAATTGGCTGGGCCCCCGCTAAAGCTTATTTGACCTCCCCCTTCCACATGAAGTTCCTCTGGAAAAAAATGAACAAATACTAGTAGCCTACGCTGAACCCTTATGGGTCTTTACTATAGGTAATGCAACACGATTGCCCCTGACTTAAACAGGAGAGTAGAAATTTCAATTTCCGTTCTAATGGAAATCCTTCAATTATCCAACGGTAAAATAGGGGGGCAATTATCCGGGGGGGGGGGGGATATTCCATCGGAGTGTTTTCTGGGGGCAGAAGGTAAACACCGGCTCTAGGGGAAAAGACGGCATGAATACAAAATTTCTCCGAGATGTGAAATTTAAATAAAAATGAGGATAGTGATTCTGCTTTGGCCCTCCGCATTGTTGGATATCCAGATCAGGTTGTTCTTTTCAAAGAGGCAACTTTAATATTTGAAGCAAATAGCTTTTCACATTCTTTTAGGAGGCAATTGAAATAAAAAAAAAATATATATATAAATAGAGATCTTGCTTTAAATAGAGGTACCGGAGATATTCGTACAAACCCAATTTATAATAACTTTTGTTTTCTTGTTTGTCGCAAATCAATCCTGCTTCTAGCCCTCTCTGTCTTTAACAGTTCATAGATACCGGCTCTAGGGGAAAAGACGGCATGAATACAAAATTTCTCCGAGATGTGAAATTTAAATAAAAATGAGGATAGTGATTCTGCTTTGGCCCTCCGCATTGTTGGATATCCAGATCAGGTTGTTCTTTTCAAAGAGGCAACTTTAATATTTGAAGCAAATAGCTTTTCACATTCTTTTAGGAGGCAATTGAAATTAAAAAAAAATATATATATAAATAGAGATTTTGCTTTAAATAGTGGTACCGGAGATATTCGTACAAACCCAATTTATAATTATTTTAAAATTAAAGGATTCAAATGAAATTTTTCTTCGGTTTAAATTAAGATCATCTGTCCAAACTTCTAATGAAAATTAGGTCAGTAGACAAGCTAAGTCAATCGCTAAGCAGAGAATTTTTGCCCAATCCAATTGGTGAATAGTCTTTCATTTATTCTGGATTGTTTTTTTGCTTTGTTTGATTCAGCCTTTCTTCTGCCCAATTAGAGTTAAATCAAAAGATTAGTTTTCCTTTTTTGAGCACTGATGATGGCTGGGCAGATGTTCCTGAAGGAATATCTGCCGCTATTATTTTCGCTTCTATTTTGCCCGCTGGCTGACATTACCCTCATTTTTCCCGGCTATTTTATTTTTTCTTGTTTGTCGCAAATCAATCCTGCTTCTAGCCCTCTCTGTCTTTAACAGTTCATAGAACTAATATGATTTTATTTCAGCTAATATTTCAGCATTTTAAAGTTATAATTACCTGTATTATAATACACTTTATCGTTCTATAACAAGAATTTAAGTCAGACAGATCGCTTTTCAAACAGTTCGTGGTAACGAACTGTAAGTAAGGAGCGACCCGGCTCAATGGTAACCGAAACTCTAAAAAACGGGATTTTGATACCAATAGATACATCAAAAGAATCAGATTTTAATTCTGATTTCAAATATATAAGTTTCATTAAGTTTAATCTTACCCATCAAAAGTTACGTGCCTGAGAAAATTTGGCTGATTTTCGAAAAAAGGGGGAAAGACCCCTAAAAGTTATAGAACCTTAATGAAAATCACACTATCATATTCAGCGTATCAGAAAACCCTAATGTATAGGTTTCAAGCTCCTATCTACAAAAATGTGGAATTTTGCATTTTTGGCCAGAAGAAAGATCACGGATGCGGGTTTAGTTGTGTGTTTGTTTGTTTTTTTTCCCCAGGGGTGATTGTATCGACCCAGTGGTCCTAGATTATCGTTGGAGGGCTCATTGGAAAGGAAATTAAAAGTTCTAGTGCCCTTTTTAAGTGACCAACAAAAATGGAGGGCACCTAGGCCCCCTCCCACGCTTATTTTTTCCTCAAAGTCACCCGATCAAAATTTTGAAATTGCCATTTTGTTCAACTTGGTCGAAAATATGATAAAAATGTCTTTTAGGGTGACTTGATCCCCCAAAGGCCCCAGGGGGAGGGCTGAAAGTTATGAACTTTACTCAATGTTAACATATAGTATTGGTTATTGGGAAGTATACAGCCTTTTTCAGAGGAGATTTTTTCTGGTAGGTGGGGGAAGGAGAGGGTGGGGGGCTATATGGACGGATCTTTCCCTGAAGGAAGGTTCCCTGGGGGAAGGGACATGGCTATGAAGGGGGCGCCGGATTTCCCAGCATTATTAAAGAAAAAGATCAGGAATTAAATAAAAAAAAACAAGTTTTTCAACTGATCAACTGATTGTGATTAAGTGGTCATTTTTAAAGAACTGTAAAAAAAAATTCGAACTATAGTTTAAATAGCAGGGTATTGACTAGGGGGCGAACCCCCTAATATACGTGTTAAAAATTTATGAATATAGAAGTTCGTTACGTAAGTTAATTCTAAGTTACGTATATTTATTACTAATAAAAACGTTCGTAAATAAAATTAAACAAGTTTCGAGAAAGCCATTTAACCAAATATAATATGCAAATCTTGTTTTAATTATTCATGTACGGTGAGCCAAAATCAAAACCTGCATTAATTCAAAAACGTTCAAAAATTAAATAAAAAAAACAAGTTTTTTTAACTGAAAGTAAGGAACGACGTTAAAACTTAAAACGAACAGAAATTATTCCGTATATGAAGGGGGCTGTCCCCTCCTCAACGCCTCGCTCTTTACGCTAAAGTTTGACTTTCTCACAACTCTATTTTTTTAAACAATAAAAAAACTTTAGCGTAAAGAGCGAGGCGTTGAGGAGGGGACAGCCCCCTTCATATACGGAATAATTTCTGTTCGTTTTAAGTTTTAACGTCGTTCCTTACTTTCAGTTAAAAAAACTTGTTTTTCTTATTTAATTAAACTAGGGAACACGTCTATACACAAGACAAAATCATATTGAATGTTTTTTCGGACAACCTCTTCGCGCTTTTGTGCTCTGAAAATGGCAAGGCGTCATAAAATATGTCAGTAAAATATGCAAGATAACGGTAAAACACCGGTAAAATACATAATTTATGTAAAATACGTAAATTACGTAAAATAGGTAAAATACCAATTTTACGGCGGTCTGTGAGAATTACGGTAAAATACATAAAATACCAAATTTTACTGTGACTAATTTTACCAGTTACAACACTAGTCGTTATTAGTAGTAATTGTAGAGAGCAACAAAATAAAGATCATAACCATCGAGTTTTCTGTTTGCTCGTCATCTTAATCTCTGGTTTATAATATCTGAAATGGACTGTCCACTTTTTATGTTAGTCAAATTCAGTACTGCCCCAACCATAACTGCTAAATTATTGGGGCGCTATTTAGCAGCTAAATTCAACCCTGGAGCACTAAAAATTGTAATAGTTCCTGATCTTCATTAATTAATATATAGAATCATTCATTCACACCGGATTCACACATAATCTAATGACTCGGAAATCCCTTTTGTGATTTTTCCTCTGACAGTCCCATTGATAAATCTAGAAGAGTCAAAGCTTGTTACTTTAACAACCGCTCAGCCATAAAGATACACAAATCTACATAACTAGCTGTACCACCTCGTAGTAATTTTCCTCTTCTTTATATTTGCCGTCTCCGTGAATCGAAAAATGGAACGTTACAACGGTATAAAAGCACTGCCGTGCTGACATTTTAACTTAAAAATTTAAGCATTTTGAACTAGACTTGTATAAGTTCTGTAAATTGATCTAAGATATTTTGCAATCAATCAATCAATAAGTCAATTTATTCAATCAATAAACTTAACAAAATACACTTCAATATAAACTCTCTCGTAAGGTTCTACGGCCAGGAAAAAAACAGGGTAGAAACAAAAATGAAACAAATACATAAAAACAAAAATATTTTCAACATCATACATTCACACCTTTAAGAGACTCAACACAAGAGAAAAAAATAATAATAAATAAACAAAAAAAAAACAAGAAAAAAAAATTCAAATACAATGATCCACATAAAAAAAAAGAAGAAAAAAAAAATCCAAAAATCAAAAACTAACCAGGGGACTACCAAGCAATCAATTTATTCCGCGTGGACTACCCTATGATCAATCAATCAATCAATTTATTTAACCAGTAAATTTACGGCAAAAACACTTCAATATAGAACCCCCCGTAAAGTTCTATGGCCAGGAAAAAAACAGGGGAAAAACAGAAATGGCATAAACACTAAAAAAAAAAAAAAAAGAAGGATTTTAAACATAATGTATTTCAACCTTTCAAAGACTCAACACACACACACACACACATACAAAACAAATCAAAAAAGAGAAAAAAAAATACTTAAAAGACCCAAACAAAAATTGATTTTATGAGACCCTCCCCCACCCCCAAACATAAAAAATATTATCATAGATCGAGTGAAGCATTATCTGTCAGAATTTGTTGTCATCGTGTTTACTGATGACGGTTGATTCTGACTGGCAATACTTTCTCTTGATGCTTTATATAATGAAATTGACCATGTAATTTTAGAACTTCCAATGTCTTCTCTGTAAAATATGTTAACTCTAAATTTTTCTAAAACATTTTCGTATTGTTCTCTATACTCTTGTCGAGTGAAGAAAACGAGTAAATAACAGTCAGAGGATGTTTCGTAAAAAGAGTAGCAACGACAAAATGCTTAGGGATTTTAGTAGATGAAATCCTATAATGCAAAAATGATTCAATTGCCTCAGCTGAAACGTTAAGCAGAGCCCTTGGATAATGAAAGAATAAGAAATGTAGTCAATAAAAACTCCTCAAAATAGTTTTTTCTAATAGCTTGTCCCAAGGCCGTATCCGAGGGGGGGGGGGGTTACCCGGTTTGCCCCCCCCCCCCCAAAAAAAAAAAAAAAAATTTTTTTTTTTACCGAGTCGAAAATTAGTCAAAAATTAGTTAAACCTTAGCAAAAATTAGTAAAATTAGTCGAAAACCAAGTCGAAAATTAATATCCCCCCCCGAACAAAAATCCTGGATCCGTTCTTGGCTTGTCCATATATTAGAAAGGAAAGCTTAATTTGTGCAACTAATTTTGTCACGCGTTTTGAAAGAGAACAAAAACTTCGGAATAAAACTATGGAAGGTAAATCTAGCTATTAGGTCCTGATGAGGTACCTACTCGTGAGAATTTTAATAAGAATAATCAAATTAATATGTCCTAAACTTTTTACTACAACCTTGAAACATTCTCATTTAAGTGTTTGAATTGGCTGATTAAACCAGCTCTTGAGAATCTTATTACTATAATAAAATAATCACGGTAATTGTCCGTTAAAAAAACAAACCCAATAAATGAGGTTCGGCTAATCCTTAAGAAATATACTAAAACTTGAGGATAATTTAATACTTTAGAAACAAAATTATAGAAACTACGACAAAGAATTGTTGAAAGCAGGCCACGCAGAACGTATTATATTAAATACCTAACCCAACCCCTAACCTCCTCTACATATTAATTTAAATAAAAAAAAACAAGTTTTTTCAACTGAAAATAAGGAAGCACATTAAAACTTAAAACGAACATAAATAATTACGTATAAGAGAGGGTTATCCCCCTAGTCAATACCTCCCTCTTTACGCTAAGATTTGAATTTTGTTCCAATTCTTTAAGAATAGCCCCTGAATCACAATCACCTCTTTTAAAATTACTGAAAAAACTTCAGTATAAATAGGGAGGTATTGACGAGGGAGATCCCCCCTCATATACGTAATAATTTATGTTCGCTTTAAGTTTTAATGTTGCTCCTTGCCTACAGTGGAAAAGCACTTATTTTTTTTAATTTAATTTCTGTTCGTTTTTAAATAGTGCTGGAAAATCCGGCTCCCTTTCTATGGGAAATTCCCTCTCCCATAAAAAATTACTTCATTGAAAGATCCCACACTTAAACCCCTACCCCCCATAGAAATCTCCCCGAAAACGTCTGTATACTACCCAATAACCAATACTAATGTATAATCAATGACCAATGTAAACAATGGGAAAAGCTTATAACTTGCTGCCCTTCCCCCGGCGACTGTGGGGGTTAGGTCATTCTCAAAGACATAGTTATTAGGGCTTTCGACTATGCTGAACAAAATGGCCATCTCAAAATGTTGATCGGGTGACTTTGGGGAAAAATGAGTGTGGAAGGGGTGCTAGATGCCCTCTAATATTTTTGGTCACTTAAAAAGGACACTAGAACTATTAATTTCCAATCAAATGAGCTTTTTCCTGATATTCTACGATCATTGTTACGATTAGATCACCTCTGGGGGGGGGGGGGTTGGAATAAACACTTATCCGTGATCATTCTTTTGGCAAAAAATGCAAATTCCACATTTTTGTACATATGAGCTTGAAACCTCTACACTATGGTTCTCTGGTATGCTGAATCTGATGGAGTGATGTTCATTAATATCGCTTGATTTTTGGGAATGTTTCTTCCATTTTTCAAAAACTGGGCAAATTTTCTCAGGCTCAAAGCTTTGATGGGTACCATTAAATTTGATTAATTTTATATATTTTGAATAAGCATCAAAATTCAATTTTTTTTATGTATCTTTTGTTATCAAGGCTCTGTTTCTTAAGTTTTGGTTGCTATTGAGCCGCATCGCTCCATACTTACTGTTCGTTACCACGAACTATTTGAAATGACTTTGATGAGAACCGTTGACAAAAAATTGAAAATTTAAGCTATTTGGGGAATGGTAGCACCACTCTTATTTTTTGGTAAAATTTACCTATGCATCTTAGTTGGTATTATGATTTTATTTTTTATAACACAAATTTTTAGAGATCACTAAATGTGATCTCATTAAATGCGAGGCAACCTACGGAATCACCACTTTAATTTAAGTGATGATTTTTTCAGATTAAACCTATCCAGAAATTTGTGTTGCATTAAGTGGCCTAGAATCTAAATCATTTTATCATTGCCTCTCTATAGAAATTGCTTTTACAGAAGGCAATTACAAACTACTATCTGTTCACATAAATATTCTTTGGAAGGAAATTTGAGAACCTTCCAAAATCCAGTAAAAATCCTTTGAACACTTTGCTGCTAACTAGAAAGTTTTGCTAACAAACTGTTTCATAAATCGTAGAGCCTTTGAAAACAAGCGAATAAAACAAAGTCTGAAAAGAATAATCATCACCCTGATGTAAAGCAAAAACTTTTTTTTTTGACTTTTATTATGTTTTTGTTCATTCCAAATCAAGTGAATTAAATAGCGAATCATTGACATCTTTTTTCACATTCTAAAGTGGGCAGTTTTAGGGTTCTACTCTTAGAAGAAAGAACTACAAAAGAAATTTAGACTACTCCAACTTAAAAGAATTATTTGTGTTGCTACTAGAATAGCAACTTTTCAGACCAATATTCTCAGTCCAAAATTTCAGACAATAAGAAAAAAAAAACGAAAAAAAGTTCGCGGATGATATTATCATTACTGCAAAATAAGAGGAGGATTTACGGATATTGTTAAATTTGGTGGTAGAATACCTTGAGAAGAAAAAATTAAAAATCAAAGCAACAAAATCAGTTGTGTCAATATTGCTAAGTTTTCGAAAGCCCAGCCAAGAAGAGAAGACATTTTCCTTTAAATGAAAACAAATCAAGGAGTGGTGAAAATCAAGGAGGCTACCACCACTTCAACGGAAGTGGTGGTAGCAGAGGAAAAATACTTAGGCAGTCGTTTGTGATCAAACGGAAGCTGGAAAAGGCACATCCCGGTTGCAGAAACCAAAGGAAGAGGGACCAGATTTGGAGCTATAGGGTTCCGAGGATTCCAAGCAATGCTCCACCCTCAATACTTTAAGAGAGTACTCGGTCTCGATAAGACAATACCAACGATAGTACTCAAAGGAGACCAAGCTACATTTTCCCTTGATTTGGCAAGAGCTCTCCAGGCAATCCAATATTGGTATCAAACAGTTCGTGGTAACGAACTACAAGTAAGGAGCGACTCGGCTCAATAGTAACCGAAACTCAATAGTAACATTTCCTGTGCTCCTTAAGGCAAAGTCCATCAAAATAATCCATATAAAGGGGGATAAAACACAACCCTGCTTAACTCCTGATCAAACAGTTCGGTGTAACGAACTGGAAGTAAGGAGCGACCCGGCTCAATGGTAACCGAAACTGTAGAAAACGGAATTTTGATACCAATAGATACATCAGAAGAATCAGATTTTTATGCTGATTTCAAATATATAAGTATCATTTAGTCTTACCCATCAAAGGTTACGCACCTGAGAAAATTTGCCTTATTTTCGGAAAAAAGGGGAAAAAACCCCTAGAAGTCATAGAACTCTAATGAAAATCACAACATCGGATTCAACGTATCAGAGAACCCAATTATAGAAGTTTCAAGCTCCTATCTGCAAAAATGTGGAATTTTGTATTTTTTGCAAGAAGAAAGATCACGGATGCGTGTTTATTTGTTGTTGTTTTTTTGTTTTATTTTTCCAGGGGTGATCAGATCGATCAAGTAGTTCTAGAATATCGTGAGAAGGCTCGTTCGAACGGAAATTAAAAGTTCCCTTTTTAAGTGACCAAAAAAATTGGAGGGCAACTTGGCCCCCTGCAACGCTCATTTTTTCCCGAAGTCACCCAATCAAAATTTCGAGATAGCCATTTTGTTCAGCATAATCGAAAATCTAATTAATATGTCTTTGAGGATGATTTAATCCCCCACTGTTCCCGGGGGATGGGCTGCAAGTTATAAACTTTACCCATTATCAAACAGTTCGTGGTAAACAAACTGTAAGTAAGGGGCGATCCGGCTCAATAGTAACCGAAACTCTAAAAAGCGGAATTTTGATACGAATAGATACATCAAAAGAATCAGATTTTAATGCTGATTTCAAATATATAAGTTTCATCAAGTTTAGTCCAACTGAGAAAATTTGGCTGATTTTCGAAAAAAGGGGGAAAGACCCCTAAAAATTATAGAACCTTAATCAAAATCACATCATCAGATTCAGCGTATCAAAGAACCCTATTGCGGAGATTTCAAGCTCCTATCTACAAAAATGTGGAATTTTGCATTTTTTGCCAGAAGAAAGATCACGGATGCGTGTTTATTATTTTTTCCCCCAGGGGTGATCGTATCGACCCCCCTCCCACGCTCATTTTTTCCCCAAAGTCACCCGATAAAAATTTTGAGATAGCCATTTTGTTCAGCATGGTCAAAAATATGATAATTATGTCTTTTAGGATTATTTAATCCCCCGAAGTCCCAGGGGGGAGGGCTGAAAGTTATGAACTTAACCCAATGTTAACATATAGTATTGGTTATTGGGAAGTATACAGACATTTTAAGAGGAGATTTTTTCTGGTAGTGGGGGGGGGGAGTGGGTCGGGGGTTATGTGGGAGGATCTTACCATGAAAGAAGTTTTCATGGGAGAAGGGACATAGCTATGAAGAGGGTGCCGGATTTCCCAGTATTATTTAAATAAAGATCCGAAATTATATATTAAAAAAAACAAGTTTTTTAACTGAAAGTAAGGAGCAACATCCAAACATAAAACGACAGAAAACATTACGTATATGATTGGGTTCATCCCCTAGTCAATAACTCGATCTTTAAGCCAAAGATTATTTAATACTTTCATAAGAGCTATTTATTCTAATTAACGGCATTTGTGATTAAGGGTTCATTTTTAAACAATTGGAACAAAATTCGAACTTTAGCTTAAAGAGGAAGGTATTGACTAGGGGCCGAACCCTCTAATATACGTATTAAAAATATAAGAATATAGAGGTTCGTTATGAGTAGAAAGGGGGGTACCAGCGCGAACAGGACTCCTAATATGGGCATAGAGTCCCTAGGGAGAACACGTGGTTAATGGGGTCAATGACATGGAACACCTGTGCTGTCAGTCATTAATCAAATTGTTTCCGGGGAAGTTAATTAATGTCTGACAGATGACGTCAAGTTAATTAATGTCTTTGTTGTTGTTGTTTTGGCCATGTGCATAGAGTCTTTAGGGAGAACACGTGGTTAATTAAAGCGATTGGGAATTTGGAACACCTGTGCTGTCAGTCATTAATCAAATTGTTTCCGGGCAAAGTTTAATAATGTCTGACAGGCACTGTCAATCATTAATCAAATTGTTTCCAGGTGAAGTTTAATAATGTCTGACAGGTGATGTCAAGATTGATTGATATGTCACGAAATGGGAATTAATTTGTTGTTTCTAAGGGGAATTATTGATTCAAGAAAGGGAAATTAATTTATTGTTTCTAAGGGGAAGGTGGGGAAGAGATATATTGATTGCGTAATCGAAGGGAGAGAATTCCCGAGGAATTGATTACATAATCTGTAGAACCCTATAAGGAGCTCGTGACGGGAATCCATTTATGGGCATAGAATGACGTAATCAACTAGGACAAATGGATTTCTGAGAAATTGATTACATAATCGGTAGAACCCTATCAGGAGGTCATTACGGGAATCCATTTATGGGCATAGAATGACGTAGTCAACTAGGACAAATTGATTTCTTAGAAATTTTTTACATAATTCGTAGAACTATATCAGAAGGTCATGACGCGAATTCATTTATGGGTATAGAATGACTTAATAGACTATGACAGGTGAATATCCGAGAAATTGATTAAATAATCGGTAGAAATCTATAAGGAGGTCATGAAGGAAATACATTTATGGGCATAAAATGACGTAATCAACTAGGACAAATGGATTTCTGAGAAATTGATTACATAATCGGTAGAACCCTATCAGAAGGTCATGACGGGAATTCATTTATGGTCATAGAATGACGTAATCGACTATGACAATTGAATTTCTGAGAAATTGATGACATAATCGGTAGAACCATATCAGGAGGTTCTGACGGGTATCCATTTATGGGCATAAAATAACGTAATCAACTAGGACAAATTGATTTCTTAGAAATTCATTACATAATCGGTAAAACCCTATCAGAAGGTCATGACGGGAATTCATTTATGGGCATAGAATGACGTAATCGACTAGGACAAGCAAGTTACTTTATTAATTTCCCTCGTAAACCCATTTTCCAACTTGAAGTACTTATCTTTTTCACCCACAACTATACTTTACAGCTTTTAGAATAACTCAACACCAATAAATACTTTTCAAATACAATTTCAGAGCAAGTTACTTTCTCAATGTCCCTCCTAAGCCCAATTTACAATTTGAAGTAATTATCTTTTTCACTCACAACTATACTTTACAGCTTTTTGGATACCTCAACACCAAGAAATACTTTTCAAAGACCATTTCAGAGCAAGTTACTTTCTTAATGTCCCTCCTAAACCCAATTTGCAACTTGAAGTACTTATCTTTTTCACCCACAACTATACTTTACAGCTTTTTGGATACCTCAACACCAAGAAATACTTTTCAGAGACCATTTCAGAACAAGTTTCTTTCTTAATGTTCCTCCTAAACCCAGTTTACAACTAGTAGCAATTATCTTTTTAACTCACAACCATAATCAGCAGCTTTTCTGTTACCTCAAAATCAAGAAATAATTTTCAATGTCCTTTTCAGAAAAAATTACTTTCTTAATGTCCCTCCTAACCCCATTTTGTAACTTGAAGTACTTATCTTTTTCACCCACAATTATATTTTACAGCTTTTTGGATACCTCAACACCAAGAAATACTTTTCAAAGACCATTTCAGAGCAAGTTACTTTCTGAATGTCCCTCCTAAACCCATTTTACAACTTGAAGTACTTATTTTTTTTCACCCACAACTATACTTTACAGCTTTTTGAATACCTCAACATCAAGAAATACTTTTCAAAGACCATTTCAGAGCAAGTTACTTTCTTAATGTCCCTCCTAAACCCATTTTCCAACTTGAAGTACTTATCTTTTTCACCCACAACTATACTTTACAGCTTTTTGGATATCTCAACACCAAGAAATACCTTTCAAAAGGCATTTCAGAGCAAGTTAGTTTCTGAATGTCCCTCTTAAACCCATTGTCCAACTTGAAGCACTTATATTCTTCACCCACAACTATACTTTACAGCTTTTTGGATACCTCATAACAAAGAAATACTTTTCAACTACCATTTCAGATTAAGATAGGCTCTTAATCTACATCCTAAAACCAATTACAAAATTAGATAAATTATCTTTTAAACCCACAACTAAAATTACCAGATACTATTTAAAAAAAGCACAACGAAAAACTTATCAACCACCAATTCAGAGCAAGTTACTTTCTTAATGTCCCTCCTAAACCCTTGTTCCAACTTGAAGTACTTATCCTTTTCACCCACAACTATACTTTACCGTTTTTTTGATACCACAACACAAAGATATACTTTTCAAAGACCACTTTAGATCAAGTTACTTTCTTAATGTCCCTCCTAAACCCAATTTCCACCTTGAAGTACATATCATTTTCATCCACAACTATAATTTACAGCTTTTTGGATACCTCAACACCAATACATACTTTTCAAAGACCATTTCAGAGCAAGTTCTTTTCATAATATGCTTCTTAAACCAATTTTACAAATTCTTAATTTTTCCATAGTAGATAGAAAAAGCTATGAATATAGCTGTGTATGAATATACCAAATTTTTTCATAGAAAGTAACATTTTTTTGATTGTGATAACAACTTTTCTGTCAGAAGTAGCAAGTTTTGCTTAACACTAACAAACATTCTCATCAAAGTAACGATATTTTACTTTAATACTAACCTACTTTTACTGAACACACACAAATTGTTCTTAGAAATAATATTTTTCGTCAATGATAACACTTTTTCTGTTCGAACTAGCAAGTTTTCTACCAAAGATACCAAATTTTTTCGTAGAAGTAACATTTTTTTATTGTGATAACAACTTTTCTGTCAGAAGTAGCAAGTTTTGCTTAACACTAACAATCCTTCTCATCAAAGTAATGATATTTTACCAGAAATAATATTTTTCGTCAGTCATAACACTTTTTCTATTCGAACTAGCAAGTTTTCTACCATAGATACCAAATTTGTTCTTAGAAGTAACATTTTTGATTGTAATAGCAACTTTTCTGTCAGAAGTAGCAAGTTTTTGTTAGCACTAACAAACATTCTCATCAAAGTAATGATATTTTACCTTAATACTAACATACTTTTACTGAACACACACAAATTTCTCTTAGAAATAATATTTTTCGTCAGTGATAACACTTTTTCTGTTTGAACTAGCAAATTTTCTACCAAAGATACCAAATTTTTTCGTAGAAGTAACATTTTTTGATTGTTATAACAAATTTTCTGTCACAAAAAGAAAATTTTTCTTAACACTAACAAAGCTTCTAATGAAGTTAAAGGAATTTTACCCTAATACTACCATACTTTTACTGAACACACAAACAAAGTTCTATTAGAAATAGTTTTTTTCACTTCTATGTCTGACTCTATTTGCATACATGTCTGGGGTGGGGTTTGGTTAGGATAGGTTAGGTTAGCTAAGTTAGGTTATGTTAGCTAAGCTAGGTAAGTTTAGCTAGAAAAAATTTCTCCATGTTTAAGTTAGGTTAGGTTAGGTTAACTTATCATGAGCGCTCATGATAACCTAACCTAGCCTAACTAAAGCATGGTACCAAGTCGACACGGGTGGATTTTCCGGCGAGTATGGTTAGGTTAGGTTAGATCAAGTTAGGTTAGGTTAGGTTAAGTTAGGTTAGGTTAGGTTAGGTTAGCCTACGTACGCGCGCGTACGTAGGCTAACCTAACCTAACCTAACTAAACCTAACCTAACCTAACTTGATCTAAACTAACCTAACCTAACCATACTCGCCGGAAAATCCCCCCAGGTCGACTTGGTACCATGCTTTAGTTAGGCTAGGTTAACTTATCATGAGCGCTCATGATAAGCTAACTTAACCTAACCTAACTTAAACATGGAGAAATGTTTACTAGCTAACCTTACCTAACTTAGCTAACATAACCTAACTTAGCTAACCTAACCTATCCTAACCAAACACCAACCCAGACATTTAAGCAAATAGATCCACACATAGAAATGAAAAATATTATTTCTAAGAGAACTTTGTGTGCGTTTTCAGTAAAAGTATGTTAGTATTAACGTAAAATGTTGTTACTTTGAAGAGCATGTTTGTTATTGTTAAACGAAACTTGCTACTTCTGACAGAAAAATTGTTATCACAATCAAAAAATTTTACTTCTATTAAAAAATTTGATATCTTTGGCAGAAAAATTTGCTAGCTAAAACAGAAAAAGTGTTATCACTAATGAAAAATATAATTTCTAAGATGATTATTTTAATTGTGTATGTTAGAAATGTGTATGTTAGAAAGTATGTTAGTATTAAGGTAAAATATCATTACTTTGATGAGAATGTTTGTTAGTGTTAAGAAAAACTTGCTACTTCTGACAGAAAAGTTGCTATTACAATCAAAATGTTACTTCTAAGAATAAATTTGGTATCTATGGTAGAAAACTTGCTAGTTCGAATAGAAAAAGTGTTATCACTGACGAAAAATATTATTTCTAAGAGAAATGTTTGTTTTTTCAGTAAAAGTATGTTAGTATTAGGGTAAAATATCATTACTTTGATGAGAAGGATTGTTAGTGTTAAGCAAAACTTGCTACTTCTGACAGAAAAGTTGTTATCACAATCAAAAATGTTACTTCTACGAAAAAATTTGGTATCTTTGGTAGAAAACTTGCTAGTTCGAACAGAAAAAGTGTTATCATTGACGAAAAATATTATTTCTAAGAAAAATTTGTGTGTGTTCGGTAAAAGTATGTTAGTATTAAAGTAAAATATTGTTACTTTGATGAGAATGTTTGTTAGTGTTAAGCAAAACTTGCTACTTCTGACAGAAAAGTTGTTATCACAATCAAAAAAATTTTACTTCTTAGAAAAAATTTGGTATCTTTGCTAGAAAACTTGCTAGTTCGAACAGAAAAAGTGTTATCACTGACGAAAAATATTATTTCTAATAGAAATTTGTGTGTGTTCACTAAAAGTATGTTAGTATTAAGGTAAAATATCATTACTTTGATGAGAATGTTTGTTAGTGCTAAGCAAAACTTGCTACTTCTGACAGAAAAGTTTTTATCACAATAAAAAAATGTTACGTCTACGAAAAAATTTGGTATCTTTGGTAGAAAACTTGCTAGTTCAAACAGAAAAAGTGTTATCACTGACAAAAAATATTATTTCTAAGAGAAATTTCTGTGTTTTCAGTAAAAGTATGTTAGTTTTAAGGTAAAATATCATTACTTTGATGAGAATGTTTGTTAGTGTTAAGCAAAACTTGCTACTTCTGACAGAAAAGTTGTTATCACAATCAAAAAATGTTACTTCTATGAAAATATTTGGTATCTTTGGTAGAAAACTTGCTAGTTCGAACAGAAAAGTGTTATCAGTGATGAAAAATATTATTTCTAAGAGAAATTTTTGTTTGTTCAGTAAAAGTATGTTAGGTTTAAGGTAAAATATCATTACTTTGATGAGAAGGTTTGTTTGTGTTATGCAAAACTTGCTAATTCTGACAGAAAAGTTGTTATCACAATCAAAAAATGTTACTTCTAAGCAAAAATTTGGTATCTTTGCTAGAAAACTTGCTAGTTCGAACAGAAAAAGTGTTATCATTGACGAAAAATATTATTTCTAAGAAAAATTTGTGTGTGTTCAGTAAAAGTATGTTAGTATTAAAGTAAAATATCGTTA